>NC_135986.1:7773988-7880072 GCF_053455715.1 Rhinoraja longicauda
CTCTCCCCCCTCTCTCTCTCTCTCCATCCTCTCTCCCCTTCTCTCTCTCCCCCCCTCTCCCCCCTCTCTCCCCTCTCTCCCTCTTCCCTTCTCTCTCCCTCTCTCTTTGACCCCTTCCCTCTCTCCCCCTCTCTCTCTCTTTCCATCCTCTCTCCCCCTCTCCCCCCCTCTCTCCCTCTCCCCTTCCCTCTCCCCTCTCACTCTCCATCCTCTCTCTCCCTCTCTCTTTGACCCCTTCCCTCTCTCCCCCCTCTCTCTCTCCCTCCACTCTCTCCCCTGTCTTCTAAATCCCATCTCCTCATGTGACAGACAGACAGACACCAACTAACCACCCATCCCCAATCCCAACACATTCCCCCAACCTGCTGATCTGATTATTATGGAACAGACAAATCTGCGACTCTCAAAGGCTTCTGAGTGGCCCAGTTGTGCGACGGTAGAGTTGTTACCTCCAGCTCCAGAGACCCAGGATCCATCCCGACCACGGGCACTGTCTGTATGGAGTTTGCACGCTCTCTCTCCCCGTGACCTGCGTGGGTTTTCTCCGGGCGCTCCGGTTTCCTCCCACACTCCAGACGCGTGGTTTTGTAGATCAGTTGGCTACAGTGTGAATTGTACATCGTCTCCAGTGTGTGTGTGTGTGTGTGTGTGTAGGATAGTGCTAGTGTGTGGTTGGTCGCTGGTTCGCACCGACTCGATGGGCCGAAGGGCTGTTTCCACGCTTTATCTCCAAACTAAACAAGCTTGATTTGAAACATAACTTGTGAACCCATGATTGAAACAATAAAGACCGACCAACAACCCACACCCTTCTCCCCGTGGCCCACGTGGGTTTCCTCTCACGTCCCAATGACGTGCGGGTTTGTGGGTTAATCGGCCCTCTGTAAACTGTGGACATCGGTGGGGGGAGTGGATGAGAGAGTGGGATAACGTAGAACCAGAGTGGGTTAACGTAGAACCAGAGTGGGATAACGTAGAACCAGAGTGGGATAACGTAGAACCAGAGTGGGTTAACGTAGAACCAGAGTGGGTTAACGTAGAACCAGAGTGGGTTAACGTAGAACCAGAGTGGGATAACGTAGAACCAGAGTGGGTTAACGTAGAACCAGAGTGGGTTAACGTAGAACCAGAGTGGGATAACGTAGAACCAGAGTGGGTTAACGTAGAACCAGAGTGGGATAACGTAGAACCAGAGTGGGTTAACGGAGAACCAGAGTGGGTTAACGTAGAACCAGAGTGGGATAACGTAGAACCAGAGTGGGTTAACGTAGAACCAGAGTGGGTTAACGTAGAACCAGAGTGGGTTAACGTAGAACCAGAGTGGGTTAACGTAGAACCAGAGTGGGTTAACGTAGAACCAGAGTGGGTTAACGTAGAACCAGAGTGGGATAACGTAGAACCAGAGTGGGTTAACGTAGAACCAGAGTGGGATAACGTAGAACCAGAGTGGGTTAACGTAGAACCAGAGTGGGTTAACGTAGAACCAGAGTGGATAACATAGAACCAGAGTGGGTTAACGTAGAACCAGAGTGGGATAACATAGAACCAGAGTGGGTTAACGTAGAACCAGAGTGGGTTAACGTAGAACCAGAGTGGGATAACGTAGAACCAGAGTGGGTACGTGTGATCGATCGCTGGTCGTCATGCCCTCGGTGGGGCCGAGTGGCCTGTTTCCACGCTACGTCTCTAAACCTTGACTCTCTAACAGGATAGCAGATGGTGGGGGGTTATCGACTGGAATAAGGTGGCACGGCTGCATAGTTACTGTCTCACCGCGCTAGAGACCCCGGGTTCCATCCGACCACGGGCGCTGTCTGTGCGGAGTTGCACGCTCTCTCTCCCCGTGACCTGCGTGGGTTTTCTCCGGATGCTCCAATTTCCCTCCCACACTCCAAAGACGTGCGGGTTTGTAGGTTAATTGGCTTCGGTAAGATAAGAAATGTCAATTGCCCCCAGCGGTGTGTAGGATAGTGTTAGTGTGTGGGGATCGCTGGTCGGAGTGGGCTCGATGGGCCGAAGGGCCTCGTTTCTACGTTGTATCTCTAAACTAAACTAAAAGGGGCTCGAGTCTGGAACTGAGAGACTGGATAGACACAAAATACTGGAGTAACTCAGCAGGACGGGCTACATCTCTGGTGCATGTTGGCCTTCATAACAAGCGGAGTTGAGTATAGGAGCAAAGAGGTCCTTCTGCAGTTGTACAGGGCCTAGTGAGACCGCACCTGGAGTACTGTGTGCAGTTGTACAGGGCCCTAGTGAGACCGCACCTGGAGTACTGTGTGCAGTTGTACAGGGCCCTAGTGAGACCGCACCTGGAGTACTGTGTGCAGTTTTGGTCTCCAAATTTGAGGAAGGATATTCTTGCTAATGAGGGCGTGCAGCGTAGGTTTACTAGGTTAATTCCCGGAATGGCGGGACTGTCGTACGTTGAAAGACTGGATCGACTAGGCTTGTATACACTGGAATTTAGAAGGATGAGAGGGGATCTTATCGAAACATATAAGATTATTAAGGGGTTGGACACGTTAGAGCAGGAAACATGTTCCCAATGTTGGGGGAGTCCAGAACCAGGGCCACAGTTTAAGAATAAGGGGTAGGCCATTTAGAACTGAGATGAGGAAAAACTTTTTCAGTCAGAGAGTTGTGAATCTGTGGAATTCTCTGCCTCAGAAGGCAGTGGAGGCCAATTCTCTGAATGCATTCAAGAGAGAGCTGGATAGAGCTCTTAAGGATAGCGGAGTCAGGGGGTATGGGGAGAAGGCAGGAACGGGGTACTGATTGAGAATGATCAGCCATGATCACATTGAATGGCAGTGCGTACAGGCTCGAAGGGCCGAATGGCCTCCTCCTGCACCTGTTGTCTATTGTGATATCTGACCACTTCTGAGGAAGGGTCACGACCAGAAACCTCACCCATTCCCTCTCTCCATAGATGCTGCCCGTCCACTGAGTTACTCCAGCATTTGTGTCCATCTTCCAGTGTAAAACAGCATCTGCAGTTCGCTCCTAAACAGAGACTGGATCGCCGATACACCGATCAGCCAAAAACATTATGACCTGATCAGCCAAAACATTACGCCCACCTGCCTAACATGCTGTTGGTCCTCCGTGTGCAGCCCCATACGCAGCAGGGTGCCGATGCACTGTGTATTGTGACACATTCCTCCCGTCACCACCATTAACAGTTTCTGTGACTTGTGCCACAGTCGACCTTCTGTCGATTCGGACCAGACGGGATAGTCTTCGTTGCCCTCGCGCATCGATGAGCCTTGGGCGCCCAACACCCTGCCTGTCGCCGGTTTGTGGTTTGTCCCTCCTCGGACCACTGTCGGTCGGTAGGTACTCACCACTGCTGACCGGGAGCACCCCACAAGCCTTGCCGTTTCACAGATGCTCTGACCCAGTCGTCTGGCCGTGACAATGTGGCCCTTGTCAAAGTGGCTCAGGTCTTTACTCCTGCCCATTTCTCCTGCATCCAACACGTCAACTTCAAGAACTGACTGTTCACTTGCTGCCTAATATATCCCACCCCTTGACAGGTGCCATTGTAACAAGATAATCAATGTTATTCACTTCACCTGTCAGTGGTCAGAAGGTTGTTGAGAGATGGGATTGTATGTGCACAGAGATATGTTTTAACCTATTTATTTAAGTGCACACCATAGCATAATTAAGCCTCTAAATCCCTCAAACATCTTCCATTGATCCAGTGAGTCGATGAACAGATCCATTAAACAACCAAGCGGGTATCAGAGGGCAG
This sequence comes from Rhinoraja longicauda, assembly GCF_053455715.1. Classification (NCBI taxonomy): domain Eukaryota; kingdom Metazoa; phylum Chordata; class Chondrichthyes; order Rajiformes; family Arhynchobatidae; genus Rhinoraja; species Rhinoraja longicauda. Next base: position 7,777,749 of record NC_135986.1, read on the forward strand.
AATTTATTTTTCAACAAAAAGAAAACTTTCCAACCATAAATTATGTCAAACGAGATACATTCATTCATTCATTGATGACAAGTAGTATATCTTACACGGGATTTTTAACTTGAGATTAGAGGAGAAGGTTTTAAATTTCAAGACAGTCAAGGTGGGGGAGGGGAATCAAATCAAACTGGTTCACTGGGGGCAAAACACAAAGTACTGGAGTAACTCTGGACCATGCAGCAGCATCTCAGGGGGACCAGGGTAGGTGACGTTTCGGGTCGTGACGCTCCAGATTGGAGAAGGGTTTGGAGCTGAAACGTTGCCTGCCCATGTTCCCCAGAACATATGGGGGTCTTCTTCATAGACAATAGGTGCAGGAGGAGGCCATTCTGCCCTTCGATCCAGCACCGCCATTCAATGTGATCATGGCTGATCATCCACAATCAGTACCCCGTTCCTGCCTTCTTCCCATACCCCCTGACTCCGCTATCCTTAAGAGCTCTATCTAGCTCTCTCTTGAATGCATTCAAAGAATTGGCCTCCACTGCCTTCTGAGGCAGAGAATTCCTCAGATTCACAACTCAGTTCTAAATGGCCGAACCCTTATTCTTAAACTGTGGCCTCTGGTTCTGGACTCCCCCAACATTGGGAACATGTTGCTGGAGGAAAGTCCCCATCTGAAAGATTGGGACCATTCTTCAGACTGGAGAGGGGTCCTCACCTTTCCAATTTCTTCCGAAATGGTTGGGACCCTTCTTCAGACTGAAGAAGGGGGCCAGAACCTCGAACTGTCACCTGCCCCTGTCCCCCACGGACGCTGCCTGACCCGCCGAGTTCCTCCAGCACTTTGTGTGTTTTTGCTCAAGGCTGCGTGGCATCTGCAGTTACTTGCACAGGCAGGGGACCGGGGTCGGAAGTAATGGATGTCAGGGGCGTTTTACAAGCAACGGGGGAGAGGGCGAGAGTCATCTCATGGCACAGAGTCCAAACGGCCCTGACGCCACACTGTAGTGGAACGATCCAACGAACGACAGAGTGATGGGTTGTGCAGTAAACAAAGAGTTAAAAACCCCCTCATAAGCCGAGCAACACGGTTTCAAAGAAAACAAATGTGGCCAATGCCGGGAAAGGGTCTAAAAGCCGAAAGAAGGCAGGTACTTGGCCCAGGAAGGAACTGCAGATGCTGGTTTACACTGAAGATAAGCGCACTAAATGCTGGAGTGCCTCAGTGGGACGGGCAGCATTCCTGGAGGGGAGGAACGTCGCCCATTGCTTCTCTCCAGAGATGCTGGCTGTCCCGCTGAGTTGCTCCGGCGTTTCCCTGTCCATCTCAGGTACCCCGGGGGGTGGGCAGATTGGGCATGGCGTGGCTGAGACCAGAGGTGGGATCTTACAGAGGTGGTCACGGTGGCACAGCGGTAGAGTTGCTGCCTTACAGTGAATGATGCGCCGGAGACCACGGGCTCCACCACGACCGCGGGCGCCCGTCTGGACGTTTATCCCCGTGAGTTTTTCTCCTAGATCTTCGGTTTCCTCCCGCACTCCAAAGACGCGCAGGTTTGTAGTTAATTGGCTCGGTGTAAATGTACAAATTGTCCCCAGTGGGTGTAGGATGGTGTTAGTGTGTGGGGATCGCTGGTGGGCTGAAGGGGCATGTGTATCTAAACTAAACCAAGCCCTCGCTGAGACTGTGCTGGACAGGCTGTTGGGCGGGAGGGATTGCAACTTGTGGAGAGGTTGGGAAGGTAGGGCTTGGCTCACAAGTGACAGGAGCAGATTTAGGCCATTCGGCCCATCAAGTCTAGTCCGTCATGGCCAATCTCCCTCTCCTCCCTTCTCCCCGTAAACCCCCGACACCTACACACAGCATGCTTACCCCAAAATACATGGGAAACTAAAACCAGACTGTCATGGCACATGCCAGCAGTTTGTATGGTGGCCGTAAGAAACAATACAGGGGGGGGGGAGAGAGAGAACACAGGAAGCCATTCACCAAAAACTGCCTTTACTCCAAAGAGAGAGGGAAACATAGTCAGTCTGTCTGTCGGTACCAGCCCCAAATAACTTCTGTAAATCCAGGCCACCCATTCACTCAAAAGAAAGTGTCCCAAATGACAATAATAGCAATCCACATTACAGAACAGCGCTTAATACACATTTGTGAACAAAAGACCCACGTTATATTAAGAGGCAGAGGACGTAGCAAGCAGTTTGATTTTCACTCTTAAATTCCTTGGGCCTCTATGGATCGGATAAGCACAGATAACAGCGACACTCCCTCCCCCCACCCCACCCCCCCCCCCCCCCAACCTAAATCGGAACTTCTGATCAATAACGCGCATGGAAGTCACGTACCAGTGCTACAGAAGCCAGTTCATCTCTCGATTGTCCTAATGCCTTTTGTTAAAATCTGTTGCTGTGAAGAGAACTTCCTTCACCTTTACCCCAAAATATATGGTTGACATTCAAGACTATTTACAGGAGCAAAAATAAAGAGATTTTCATTTAAATAGAACGCATCCTTGCCTTTGAGTCAAAGCTGTACACAATTCCACCCCCAAAACTCGAGGGGAAGAAAAGGCTCGACAACCATCGAAAGGGCCCCTAATTTCGATACCGAATCAGAAAGGGAACTCTATCGGGCGTGGAACAGCACGAATTCTCCACTGGCGTGCCACCACATTGTCTACATTGGTGCTACAATGCCGAGTGGGTACTACCACACAATCCAACCGCCTTAAAGGGTGGTGTACCATATCTAAGAAACAAACACCAATCTTCGCAGACCACTTGGGTTTTAAATGCGCCAAGGCAGCCAGCAAATGCACGACATTTGCCGGGACAAAGAGGAGCCAGTGTGCACGGTACTAACGCAAATGTTTAAGGAACACTTAAACAGGTACGTGGATAGGGAAGGTTTAAGAGGGATATGGGCCAAACGCAAGCAGGTGGATAGGGCATGTTGGGCCATAGGACCTGTTTCCACGCTGTAAGACTCTACGACTTCTGTCCTCCTTACTAATGCCACCCAATATGGAACCTGAGGAGGGGTGATGTTTTTTTCCCCACATAAAGGGCAGTGGGCATATGGAATGAGCTGCCGGAGGAGGTAGTTGAGGCAGGGACCATCGCAGCATTTAAGAAACATTTAAGACCGGTAAATGAATAGGACAGGTTTGGAGGGATATGGGCCAGGTGGGACGAGTGTAGATGGGACATTGTTGGTCGGCGTGGGCAAGTTGAGGCCTGTTCCCACACTGTGTGACGCTATGATTCCATGTAGGTTTAGGAGCAGCTTCTTCCCAACATCCAGCAGGTTACTGCAGACGTACGTGGCAATGGGGGGGGGGGGGGGGGGGGGGGGCAGAGGAACACAAAATGGAGACGGAGAGTGGAGTGAAGGTACACAGACATCATTAGCCAAAGATCGGAGAAAGCAGATCTGAGGGGCTGAGAAGCTTGATCCTGAGCTACACCAGAGATAAAGTTCAGCCAATATCATGTTTGTGTTCAATGCATTGAAGGCCAGACTCCCGAGAGATCACGTACCATCTGAAGAGGATATCACGTACCATCTTAGGAGCCATAGAGCATGGAAGCCAAGACCCTTCGGCCCCAACCTGTCCATGCTGACCAAAGTGTCCCCCAAGGGTGGCGACACAGTGGAGTAGAGGTAGAACTACTGCCTCACAGCACCAGAGACCCAGGTTCGATCCTGACTACGGGTGCTTGTATGTGTGGAGTTTGTACGTTCCCCACCTGAGTTTTCCTCCCACGCTCCAAGACATACAAATTTGTAGGTTCCATTGGTTTGGTTTAAAATGTAAAATTGTCCCAAGTGTGTTTAGGGTCGGGTTAACGTGCGAGGAATTCGCTGGTCAGTGTGGACTTGGTGTATCTCTAAACTAAAACTACACTATTCGTCAGTCTGAAACGTCACCCATTCCTTCTCTCCCGAGATGCTGCCCGACCCGCTGAGTTACTCCAGCATTTTGTGTCTACCTTCGATTTTTAACCAGCATCTGCAGTTTTTTTCCCCATACACTAGTCCCGCCTGCCTGCCTGCATTTGGCTCACATCCATCTATCATTTGCTTGTACGTTGTGGAACAGCATCAGTGATAGCTTGGTTTAAACCCATGGCCATGTAAACAGAACCAGCAGGCCCCAGGAGCGGAGTGTCTAGAGTTTATGATAGCCATTCCCACGGCTATCTTTTGTCGGCTACGATGTGCTGACTCTATATAGTCCCACCTCTTTCCTCCTCCCTTAAGTTACTACAAGCTGCACTTCGAAACGAGATATTTACTTCACCAAAATCTCCAAGCACTCCGAAGAGCACGTTAATATTCTCGCCCGGGAATGACATTTTAAAGTGATGTTTCGTTAGAGAAAAGGAATGTAGTCCAACCGTTTTGATTCCATCTTAAAAATAGGGGGAGATTCCCACTGCCCTCTCCCCACAAAGTATCAGCCCATCTGTTGCTCACTCCAATCTTGCCCGGGATAATGGCCGGTCGAGTTGTTGCCCCACAGCGCCGGAGTCCCGGGTTCCATTCCGACTATGGGCGCTGTCCGCACGGACCTTGTACCTTCTCCCCGTGACCTGCCTGCCTGCGTGGGTTTTCCCCGGATGCTCCGGTTTCCTCCAGTATCCCAAAGAGGGGCGGGATCGTAGTCCAATTGGTTTTGGGTACAAAAGATTGTAAATTGTTCCTAGAGTGTTGGTGTACAGTAGTGTTGGTGTACAGGGATCACTGGACTGGGTTGGCCAAAAGGCCTGTTTCCGCGCTGTATCTCAAAACTAAACTAGCCAACTATGTGACATAGCATGTGTAAGGAAATAACTGCAGATGGTGGTACAAATCGAAGGTATTTATTCACAAAATGCTGGAGCAACTCAGCGGGTCAGGCAGCATCTCGGGAGAAGGAATGGGTGACGTTTCGGGTCGAGACCCTTATTCAGTCTGAAGAAGGGACTCGACCCGAAACGTCACCCATTCCTTTGCTCCTGAGATGCTGCCTGATCCGCTGAGTTACTCCAGCAATTTGTGAATAAATGTGACATAGAAACGTCTAAATCACACCAACAAAAGCTTCCGTGCAGATATTTGTTGGATTGTGCGACCCGGCACTTTGGGTCAACTCTAAACCCTCTCAGTCTGAAGAAGGGTCTCGACCCAAAACGTCACCCATTCCTTCTCTCCCGAGATGCTGCCTGACCCGCTGAGTTACTCCAGCATTTTTGTGTCTACCTTCACTCTAAACCCTCTCACCTTCTTGCTTTCGCCCAAGCTCAGATGTCAATGCCTTGGGTGGCAATCTTTGTAATGACTATGTGCAGTGTCCTTTCAAAGACCCAACACACAGATTCAATTGGGGGAACCGTTGTGCGTTGGGGGTAAACAGAGGGGGACTGTCGAGAGGGGGAGGGGGTGGGGAAGAGAGGGTGAACAAGGGAAGACTCCAGCGTGGGAAACTGCCGTGGGAGGGGGTGGAAAGACAAAGGGGAACCTGGCACGGGATACTTTGTAAACTTTGTCGGCGCCCTTTAGGTGACGGCTCTTTGCATACCTCACGTACGCAAAGCAAAGGATTTGGCTGTGATTTGTCACATCAAGTATCAAGTAAAAGGCGATGGAAATTATGGAACTGTTTCAAAGTCAAGGAATGTGCAGAAGCCACAAGCCCGCCAGACCAATGTTGTGCGTTTTTCTGCGCTATCAGGTGTCAAAATCAAGGGAGGGAAGGAGGCCGACAGGCTTGACACAAGGGCCGGTGGACAGCAGTGAATAATGTCGGTCAAAATGGAGGGGGAATTCTTTATCTGTCTTTGGGAAAGGCATCAAATACTCTGCGTTCCACTGTGACTAATCTACGTGCAATCCAATGATGTCAGTCACAACTAGTCCCGTATTAGTCGGGACATCCCCTATTTTGGGCTAAATTAGTTTGTCCCGTACGGGACCGCCCTTGTCCCTGTATTAGCAGGGTTGCCAACTTCCTCACTCCCAAATACGTCACCGCCCCGCGGCCGCCATTGGTGGAGCGGGAACACGTGGCCGCTGGCTGGGTGAGGTCACACGGGGCGGTGACGTCACCCTTTGTCCCGTATTTGGGAATGAGGAAGTTGGCAACCCCCCTAGTCACAACCCGCTGCACGGCCATTTTGAGATAGCCCCTCGATACAAAATGGCGCACCCTGCTGGAAATATAGTCTTCATAAAACCACTTGTCCTCCTCGGCTGCAAACTGCCCTCGATTAAGACGAATGGTCCCTCAAATCAACAAATGGAAATTCCCCCCCAACACCATTCACGGTCCGAATTAGACACGACTGAACAGAAACCATGTATTTTTGCACAGATGGCCAAGTGAAAAACCACCTCGATTCTATTCTAAAATAGGCAAAACTAAAATACCGCTCGCACGCACGCACACACACACATTCACACACGATGTTGAGCTACTAATCCTGATTGAACCCATGTTAACTTCCAACATTTGGATGGAGGAAGTTGGCCTGGACCGATGTATTTTGTGATAACGTAGTCAATGTGGGATTCTGAGCTCCACGTTCAGCTAGAGCAGAGGATGGTTGTCCAACTATTACCCATCACCCTCTCCCCACCCCCACCCCACCCCCCAAACACAACCAAGTGCCTACTCCATCTGTGTGTGCTGTTTATCAGTGATGCAGCCCGGGGGGCACTAATGGGTAAAGCATGCTCCTTTATGGTCACACTACTCCAAGCCAAGCCGCCAAAACCCCTTCTCCAGAAGACGGATATCCGAAAGAAACACGACAAAAAAAAAGGGGAGGGGGGAGGGAGTAACGGGGTTCACGACAACGTCTTTTGAGGCACGAGATCCGTTCAGAGTTCCACAGAAACCTCTCCAAAGGCATTTAAATCTCTGATCTACAAAACGCACCATCTTATTTACAGTATCCCAACGTTTAGCTTCAGTAGTCCCACGGGGTTTTGTCCCTTTTTACCAGTTCATGATTGTGTTCCTGTTTAAGGTCATGAAATAAACTTGGCTGCTCCCACCTGAGCGAACAGATGCAAAAAATACCTGTGGGGGATTAAAGACAAGGCGTGAGGTGGCCACAAGGTTTGCACATTGAGCAGGTATATGTTTTAGATACAATATAAAACAAACGTTAACCCCTGCATTCACTCTCTCACTCTCTCTCTCTCTCTCCATCCCTCCCCCACCCAAGTCGCACCAGCTTCTCGTTCTCACCTATCAAACAGCTAACAATGGCCTCTTTTCTTTCATCATCGTTACTGTATCTCCAGTCTAAATCTCCATTCTGTATATTCACTACTTCTTCCAGATATTACTATATATTAAGTCTGAAGAAGGGTCAATTCCCAAAACATCACGTCTCTGTGTTTCCCAGGGATGCTGCCTGGCCTGCTGAATTACTCCAGCACTCTGTGTCATTGTTTGTAAGCTAGCATCTGCCGTTCTTTGTTTTAACATACACTGATGAGCCAAAAGATGATGACCCTTGGTGTTGGATGCAGGAGAAATGGGCAGGAGTAAAGACCTGAGCCACTTTGACAAGGGCCAAATTGTTCTGGCCAGACGACTGGGTCGGAGCATCTCTGAAACGGCAAGGCTTGTGGGGTGCTCCCGGTCAGCAGTGGTGAGTACCGACCGACCGACAGTGGCCCGAGGAGGGACAAACCACAAACTGGTGACAGGCAGGGTGTTGGGCGCCCAAGGCTCATCGATGCACGAGGGCAACGAAGGCTATCCCGTCTGGTCCGGACCGACAGAAGGTCGACTGTGGCACAAGTCACGGGAAATGTTAATGGTGGTGACGGGAGGAATGTGTCCTGCTGCGTATGGGACTGCACACGGAGGACCAACAGCAGATTAGGCAGGTGGTATGTCCTCTGGTCCTCGATTCACCTATACTCTGTGCGTCTGCCTCTCATGGTTCCTCTCATGATTTTGTACACCTCTATAAGATCACCCCTCATCCTCCTGCGCTCCAAGGAACAGAGTCCCGGCCTGCTCAACTCAACCTTTCCCCATAGCTCTCGCCCTCCAGTCCTGGCAAGACCCTGGTAAATCTTCTCTGTGCTGATTGCACTCTGTACATTGAAGGATGACAAGCCCCTTGCCCTCCCTCCACGGTTACCTTGTCATTCCGCTCACACAGGAACTTTAGCCGCTGTGCCCGTTTGTGCATGAAGACTCCGTCGAGGTGACCCGTCTCCACCGACCGGATCTCGATGGCCTTCTCGCCCCAACCCATGATCTGATTGGAACAGATGTACGCTACGCAGAGAGACACAAAGCAGAGAGGCAGGCCAGTTACACGGGCAATCAGTCAGTGACGGAAACTGCACCGTGATAGAAACACGCAATACAGGTGCAGGAGTCGGCCATTCGGCCCTTCCAACCAGCATTGCCATTCAACATGATCGTGGGCGATCATCCAAAATCAGGATCAATACCCCGTTCCTGCTTTCTCCCCATATCCCTCGGTTCCATTAGCCCCAAGAGTTGTATCCAACGCTCTCTTGAATACATGAAAGCAAATACACGCCGTACATTTGATCATTTAGTCTATTGTCCCGTGTACCGAGGTACAGTGAAAAGCTGGTGTTGCGTGCTAACCAGTCAGCGGAAAGACTGCACCCGATTACAATCGAGCCCTTTATTGGGGCATCTTCCACTGACTTCTCACTTAAAATAGTTCACGTGTGGCACAGCGGTAAAGTTGCTGCCTCACGGCACCAGAGACCTGGGTCTGATCCCAACTGTGGAGGCGTTTGTACATCGTGTAGTGTGTAGGATAGTGCTAGTGTATGGGGTGATCGCTGGTCAGCATGGACTCAGTGGGCCGAAGGGCCTGTTTCCACACTGTATCTCTAAAGTCTAAAGAAATCCCTCCTCATCTACTTTCATAGTAGACTCTAAAGTCATAGAGACAGAGTTTTCCGGGCGGAAACTGGCCCTACTTGCCCACACTGACCAACATGATGTCCCATCAACACTAGTCTCACCTGCCTGCGTTTGGCCCATATCCCCCTCTAAACCTGCCCTGGCCACGTACATGTCTCATTGTTTCTAACACGTTGCGATAGTCTGTACACTGCGATTGTAATCGTGTGTTGTCTTCCCACTGGCTGGTGAGCACGCAGCAAAAGCTTTCCACTGTACCTCGGCACACGGGACAATAAACTAACCTGAACTGAACTTACCCACGGAGGCAGACACACACAACGCTGGAGTGACTCAGTGGGTCAGGCAGCATCTCGGGAGAGAAGGAATGGGTGACGTTTCGGCTCGAGATGGTTTAAATCGAAGGGCTCAGTCCGCCTTAAACAACCTGATCTCCCGGTGGCTCAGCACCTCAACTCCCCCTCTGACATTTCTGTCCTGGGCCTCCTCCATTGTGAGAGTGAGGGCCAGCCCAAATTGGAGGAACTGCACCTCATATTTCGCTTGGGCAACTTACACCCTAGCGGTATCAACATTGATTTTTAAAAATTTTAGATTTAGAGATACAGCGCGGAAACAGGCCCTTCAGCCCACCGAGTCCGTGCCGCCCAGCGATCCCCGCACATTAACACTATCCTACACACACTAGGGACAATTTTTACATTTACCCAGTCAATTAACCTACAAACCTGCACGTCTTTGGAGTGTGGGAGGAAACCGAAGATCTCGGAGAAAACCCACGCAGGTCACGGGGAGAACGTACAAACTCCGTACAGACGGCGCCCATAGTCAGGATGGAACCTGAGTCTCCGGCGCTGCATTCGCTGTAAGGCAGCAACTCTACCGCTGTCCCACCGTGCCGCCCTACTCTACCTTCAGACTTCTCTAACTTCAGATAGTCCCTGCTTTCCCTCTCTCTCCATCCTCTCCCCCTTCCCAGTTCTCCCACTAGTCTCCCCGTCTCCGACGACATCCTATCTTTGTCCCGCCCCCTCCCCTGACATCAGTCTGAAGAAGGGTCGAGACCCGAAACGTCACCCATTCCTTCTCTCCTGAGATGCTGCCTGACCCGCTGAGTTACTCCAGCATTTTGTGTCCACCTTCGATTCCATGCCAGCATCTGGAGTTTTTCCCCTACGTGCTTTCCACGGTCCCTCGGTACACGTGACCGACCGTCAACTGAAGTGAAGTGAACTTACCCACAGAGGTTGGCATCTCTCCCCACTGTAACACCACATCCTTCATGATGCGGCCATAGGTGTTCACGTAGACACCTTCATCTTCGTAGCACAGGAGCATCTCCATGCCAGCGGCGTTGGGCAGAATCACGATGGCGTGAGGCATCATATGGGACTGGATCTAGACAGCAATAGACAAGAGCTTTAGAGTCGGAGTCATGCAGCGTGGAAACCTCACTGGTATTGATTGGCCTGTTGGGACCGTGTTGCTGTTGAACTACCAATTGTTAGCCATTGCACCTCCTAGTTTCATATCATATCATATCATATATATACAGCCGGAAACAGGCCTTTTCAGCCCACCAAGTCCGTGCCGCCCAGCGATCCCCGCACACTAACACTATCCCACACCCACTAGGGACAATTTTTACATTTACCAAGCCAATTAACCAGGGGCCACACAGTCTAAGAATAAAGGGGAGGCCATTTAAAACTGAGGTAAGAAGGAACTTTTTCACCCAGAGAGTTGTGAATTTGTGGAATTCTCTGCCACAGAGGGCAGTGGAGGCCAATTCACTGGATGGATTTAAAAGAGAGTTAGATAGAGCTCTAGGGACTAGTGGAATCAAGGGATATGGGGAGAAGGCAGGCACGGGTTAGATTGTGGATGATCAGCCACGATCACATTGAATGGCTCGAAGGGCCGAATGGTCTCCTCCTGCACCTATTCTCTATGTTTCTATGTGAGCGAGGGGATGTAAGCCACGCTTATTTAAGCCACGTCTCGATCGCGGATGTCCCTCTAACTAAGGTGCAGTGTTCCTGTGAGCCTCCACCCTCCCCTCCAGTACATTTATCCTCCATTTTGTGCTGACGTGCAGCGTAGGTTTACTAGGTTACTCCCTGGAATGGCGGGACTGTCATATGTTGAAAGACTGGAGCGACTAGGCTTGTATACACTGGAATTTAGAAGGATGAGAGGGGATCTTATCGAAACGTATAAGATTATTAAGGGGTTGGACACGTTAGAGGCAGGAAACATGTTCCCGATGTTGGGGGAGTCCAGAACCAGAGGCCACAGTTTAAGAATAAGGGGTAGGCCATTTAGAACGGAGATGAGGAAAAACTTTTTCAGTCAGAGAGTTGTGAATCTGTGGAATTCTCTGCCTCAGAGGGCAGTGGAGGCCAATTCTCTGAATGCATTCAAGAGAGAGCTAGATAGAGCTCTTAAGGATAGCGGAGTCAGGGGGTATGGGGAGAAGGCAGGAACGGGGTACTGATTGAGAATGATCAGCCATGATCACATTGAATGGCGGTGCTGGCTCGTAGGGCCGAATGGCCTCCTCCTGCTCCTATTCTCTATGTTTCTATGTGAGCGAGGGGATGTAAGCCACGCTTATTTAAGCCACGTCTCGATGGCGGATGTCCCTCTAACTAAGGTGCAGTGTTCCTGTGAGCCTCCACCCTCCCCTCCAGCACGTGTATCCTCCATTTTGTGCTGACGAAGTGAACGATAACGATAACGCCTTAAGACTTACGTGCACCGGGATGTAAACGTCGTAGGTATTCCCAGAATCCACGTCGACCGCATGGAAGCCTGTATTCGATCCGTAAACAACCTTCAACCTCTGCCCTTCTTCCACAGTCAAGTCAACCAGAGACGGTCGGTGGGGCAGATCCATAAATGACTGGGGGGGGGGGGGGGGAAGTGTAAACAAAAGGGGGTTTCTTTAATACTTTTCAACAATTCAAAACCTAATCCACCCTCTGAGAAATGTGCGGCACGGTGGCGCAGCGGTAGAGTTGCTGCCTTTACAGCGCCAGAAACCCGGGTTCCATCCTGACCGCGGGCGCTGCCTGTACGGAGTAGGTACGTTTAGACTTTTAGATTTAGATTTAGAGATACAGCGTGGAAACAGGCCCTTCGGCCCACCGAGTCCGCGCCGCCCAGCGATCCCCACATTAACACCATCCTACACACACCAGGTACAGAGAAAAAGCGCACGGTCTGCAATGAGGTAGGTCGGAGGATTGCCTAGCTTATTGGGGGACCGTACAGTAGTCTGAGAATAGCGGGGAAGAAGCTGGTAGCACAGGGTTTTTAGCCCTTTGTATTTTCTGTTGGACGGGAGAAGAGAGACTGACCACAGTGACCTCGACCCGCTTTGCCACCCCCCTCTCTGCACCCCTCTGCTGTAGGAGAATGGGGTTCAGAGAGAGAGCTAGATCAAGCCATGATTGAATGCGGAGCAGACATGCGATCAGCCATGATTGAATGGCGGAGTGGTCCGAGAAATGGCTGCGGTCATTTTTTACCGAAGCCCCTCAGCGCCACTCTGCCGCCTCTACACCCACCCAGCACCACTCCACACCATGTTTTAGTTTAGAGATACAGCGCGGAAACAGGCCCTTTCGGCCCACCGGGTCCGCGCCCGACCAGCGATCCCCGCACACTAACACTATCCCACACACACTAGGGACAATGTTTACATTTACCCAGCCAATTAACCTACAAACCGGCACGTCTTTGGAGTGTGGGAGGAAACCGAAGATCTCGGAGAAAACCCACGCAGGTCACGGGGAGAACGTACAGATGGCGCCCGTGGTCGGGATGGAACCCGGGTCATACGACGCTGCATTCGCTGTAAGGCAAGCAACTCTATCGCCGCGCACCGTGCCCCACCCCCGTGCCCAAAAACGTCACGGGGCCGCCCCTGCCAGGACCCAGATCCACTGGGCTGCACCCCTGTCGTTAGCTATTAGGATCGAGGTAGTGGAGACAGTAGGCGCCAGAACAAAAACAGAAGTCACCTTGAATGCCATGAACTTGTGGTAAGGCTTGGGAGCCCAGGCGTAAACCTCGACAGAGTTCTTCAGAGCAATGACCAGGAACTTAATCCTCTCGTACTTCACTGTGAGGAGAAAACATCACATTATTACACCACAGCGTTCTTCCCCCTCCCGAGACCCAAGATCCCGCCCAGCTGGAGACAGTGCGCGCTCGATGGTGACGTAGGTTTACCAGGTTAATTTCCCAGAATGGCGGGACTGTCGTATGTTGAAAGACTGGAGCGACTAGGCTTGTATACACTGGAATTTAGAAGGATGAAGAGGAGATCTTATTGAAACGTATAAAGGTTATTAAGGGGTTGGACACGTTAGAGGCAGGAAACATGTTCCCAATGTTGGGGGAGTCCAGAACAAGGGGCCACAGTTTAAGAATAAGGGGTAGGCCATTTAGAACGGAGATAAGAAAAAACTTTTTCAGTCAGAGAGTTGTGAATCTGTGGAATTCTCTGCCTCAGAGGGCAGTGGAGGCCAATTCTCTGAATGCATTCAAGAGAGAGCTAGATAGAGCTCTGAAGGATAGCGGAGTCAGGGGGTACGGGGAGAAGGCAGGAATGGGGTACTGATTGAGAATGATCAGCCATGATCACATTGAATGGCCGTGCTGGCCCGAAGGGCTGAATGGCCTCCTCCTGCACCTATTGTCTGTTGTCTATTGTCTTGGAACAAACAGAGGGTGATGGCTGACTTTAGTGGAGCGTCACAACGGCAGGGAAGGCGGATGGATGAAGGCTGCAGCAGAAAAGGGGTCCCCGGTCGTCTTGGACTCCACGCCACCTGGATCCTGACCCAGATCTGTCAAGGACTGTCTGTGCACCAGTCTCCCCACGTTAAACAAAGTCACGCACAGGCGTCCTCACCCAATGGAGAGGACAGCCATGCACGCTTCCAGTGACCGCCGATGATGGGGAGAAGGTGAGGAGAACAGGGGCCGAGGGGGACAAATAGACTGGATGATGTGAGCGGCCTAGTTGTGCTCGCGAGGATGAATACTCACCCACTTTGTAGTGCACGCAGCCCTCCATGTCCCCTACAGTGGTCCATCCCTGCGCTTCTTCTCCACCTCCAGGGTCGTTGTGCAAAATCTTATTCCGTAACCAGGACAAGTAGTAGACTCGCAGCTTGTTGCGTCTTACCTGAAGGGGGGGGGGGGGGAATTAACAAGGTGATCACGCACCCTGCCAGCATTCCCTTGGAACAAAAATGAAAATAAAAACACACCGCTCCCCGTTCTCTCCCTGAAACCTCCGCTTGGGCTTCTCCTCACGATGCCGATGCAGCAAGGAGCTTGGCACAAAATGGCGGAGTAACTCAGCGGGCCCAGGCAACATCTCTCCAGAGAAAAGGTCGGCGTGGATCGGTGGGCCGAAACAGGCCTGTTTCCGCGCTGCATCTCTAAACACGAGATACAGCGAGGAAACAGGCCCTTTCGGCCCACCGGGACCGCGCCCGACCAGCGATCCCCGCACATTAACACAATCCTACAACCCACTAGGGACAATATTTACATTTACCAAGCCAATTAACCTACAAACCTGCATGTCTTTGGAGTGTGGGAGGGAAACCGAAGATCTCGGACAAAACCCACGCAGGTCACGGGGGAGAACGTACAAACTCCGTACAGACGGCCCCCTGTGTCGGGATGGAACCCGGGTCTCCGGCGCTGCCATTCGCTGTAAGGCGGCAACTCTACCGCTGCGCCACCGTGCTGCTTTATAAAATGTCCACTGACTTGGCCTCCGCAGCCTTCCGTGGCAATGAATTCCACAGGTTCACCATCCTCTGGCTAAATAAATTCCTCCTCATCTCCTTCCTAACGGAACGCCCTTCAATCCTGAGGCTGTGCCCTCTGGTCCTAGACTCTCCCACCAGTGGAAACATCCTCTCCACATCCACTCTATCCGGGCCGCTCACTATTCGGTCGGTTTCAATCAAAGATGATCGAGCAGAGCAAGATAGACCACTCGACCCTAAAAACCGTAGTAGGTCACGACAACATTTTAGTAGGCAGAATCTTGCAGAAAACATTTAAAAAGAAAAATAACACAAATCTAGTGAATGATAGATGAGATCTTGCTATTGAGGGCGTGCAGCGTAGGTTTACTAGGTTAATTCCCGGAATGGGCGGGATTTTCATATGTTGAAAGACTAGAGCGACTAGGCTTGTATACACTGGAATTTAGAAGGATGAGAGGAGATCTTATCGAAACGTATAGGATTATTAAGGGGTTGGACACGTTAGAGGCAGGAAACATGTTCCCAATGTTGGGGGAGTCCAGAACCAGTGGCCACACAGTTTAAAAATAAGGGGTAGGCCATTTAGAACGGAGATGAGGAAAAACCTTTTCAGCCAGAGAGTTGTGAATCTGTGGGAATTCTCTGCCTCAGAAGGCAGTGGAGGCCAATTCTCTGAATGCATTCAAGAGAGAGATAGATAGAGCTCTTAAGGATAGCGGAGTGAGGGGGTATGGGGAGAAGGCAGGAACGGGGTACTGATTGAGAATGATCAGCCGTGATCACATTGAATGGCGGTGCTGGCTCGAAGGGCCGAATGGCCTCCTCCTGCACCTGTTGTCTATTGAGATATATTCTGCATTTTTATTATACTGTTCCCCCAAAACACTGATTACACTGCGAGAGGCATAACGGACTGCGGGTTTTGCTTACTAAAATGGCTCCTTTGGGGCCTACACTTCAGTATAGGTGATTTCGACAGAAGTGGTCTATTTTGCTCCTCTCTATTATCTTTGGTTTCAATGAGGATCCTCCCCTCCCCCCTGTCTTTCTAAACTCCAGCAAGTACGGGCCCAGTGCTGTCAAACGTGTGGATGCCAGGATCATTAGCTTGGGTTCCAGAGGGGTAAAAAGGTTCACCTGATATGGTGATGAGGAGGTTGAGTCCTTCCAGCACGTCCATCTGCTGGAAACGCCGGCGGCTGATGAGGCTGTAGACTTTGCCTTGCCCACCTTCCGGTCCAGGAGCATGAGTCCATTCTCTGTTCCCACCAGCAGATTCACACCTTCAACACAGCACAGGATGCAAGGTTGAACCAGCCTCACGACAACAAAACATAATGTGTCCCCCCCCATTAGGGGAGGGAGGGAGGGAGGCCAGTCATGTGGCATTTACGCACCACGTAGGTAAGATCACATTTAGAGTTTAGTTTACTTTAGAGGTACAGATCGTCATGAGAGGAATAGATCGCGTAGATACAGTTTCTTGCCCAGAGTTGGGGAATCGAGGACCACAGGTTTAAGGTGAGGAGGAGAAGATTTAATAGGAACCTGAGGGGCAGCCTTTTCACACAGGAGGGTGGTGGGTGTATGGAACAAGCTGCCAGAGGAGGTTGAAAACATAGAAAATAGGTGCAGGAGGAGGCCATTTGGCCTTCGAGCCAGCACCGCCATTCATTGTGATCATGGCTGATCATCCACAATCAGTAACCCGTGCCCTGCCTTCTCCCCATATCCCGTGATTTCCACTAGTCCCTAGAGCTCTATCTAACTATTTTAAATCCATCCAGTGAATTGGCCTCCACTGCCCTCTGTGGCAGAGAATTCCACAAATTGGCAGAGAATTCCACAAATAGGTAGTTGAGGCTGGGACTATCCCAACGTTAAGAAACAGTTGGACAGCGACACGGATAGGGCAGGTTTGGAGGGATATGGTCCAAACGGCGGCAGGTGGGACTAGTGTTGGCTGGAGTGGGCAAGTTGGGCCTGTTTCCACTCTGTGACGCACCGATCTCTGAACAGGGAGCAATCCAGAAGTGACAGGGTCATTTATGGTATTTATTCACATAAATGCTGGAGTAAACTCAGCGGGTCAGGCAGCATCTCGGGAGAGACAGGAATGGGTGACCGTTTCGGGTGGCGACCCTTCTCCTCAAGGGGACATTTAAGAGTCAACACTTCCATTACTGACCCCACCAGTGCGGCGCAGAGTATTTCAGAGTTGAAACGCTTCTTGTATTTGCGAATCTCTGGCGTGTCGCTGTGGCGGCCGAGTGTTGGCAGGGTTTACATTCACCACTGAGCATTTCCTGTCCTCGTTTTTTCTGCTGGTTTAGTCGGCTCACGTCGCTGATACTCAATCCTAGGAGGAGGAGGAGACAAAAGAGTTTATTAACAACCAGAGTTAACCACCGTCAAAAGGTCGTAAGCGACAGGAGCGGAACTAGGCCACTCGGCCCATCAGGTCCACTACGCCATACAATCACAGCTGGTCTATCTCTCCCTCCCAACCCCATTCTCCTGCCTTCTCCCCATAACCCCTGACACCCGCACTGATCAAGAATTAGTATATTTCTTAATGGATATTTTTAAGGCAGAGATGGATAGATTCTTGATTAGTGCGGGTGTCAGGGGTCATGGGGAGAAGGCAGGAGGATAGGGTTAGGAGGGAGAGATAGATCAGCCATGATTGAATGGCGGAGTAGACTTGATGGGCCGAATGGCCTAATTCTTGCCCCTATCAATAGACAATAGGTGCAGGAGGAGGCCATTCGGCCCTTCGAGCCTGTACGCACCGCCATTCAATGTGATCATGGCTGATCATTCTCAATCAGTACCCCCGTTCCTGCCTTCTCCCCATACCCCCTGACTCCGCTATCCTTAAGAGCTCTATCTAGCTCTCTCTTGAATGCTTTCAGAGAATTGGCCTCCACTGCCCTCTGAGGCAGAGAATTCACATTAATTGATGAAGCGTGAACAATCATCTCTTACCCAGAGTAGGGGGAATCGAGAACCATAGGACATAGGACTAAGGTGAGGGGGGTTTTAATATTTACCCGAGGGGTAATGTTTTCACACAGAGGGTGGTGGGTGTATCGGATGCACTGCCACAGGAGGTAGTTGAGGCACGTACTATCGCAACGTTTAACAAACAGTCAGACAGGCGCATGGATTGGACAGGTTTGGAGGGATATGGACCAAACTCAGGTAGGTGGGATTAGTGTAGATGAGACATGGAAACATAGAAAATAGGTGCAGGAGTAGGCCATTCGGCCCTTCGAGCCTGTACGTACCGCCATTCAATATGATCATGGCTGATCATCCAACTCATTATCCCGTACCTGCCTTCTCCCCGTACCCCCTGATCCCTTTAGCCACAAGGGGCCACATCTAACTCCCTCTTAAATATACCCAATGAACTGGCCTCAACTACCTTCTGTGGCAGAGAATTCCACAGATTCACCACTCTCTGTGTGAAAAAAAACTTCTCATCTCGGTCCTAAAAGACTTCCCCCTTATCCTTAAACTGTGACCCCCTTGTTGGCCGGTGTGGGCAAGTTGGGCCTAAGGGCCTGTTTCCCACGCTGTATCACTGTGTATTATCTGGGGATTTCTGGAGATTGATGTCTTTTTAGGCAATCTGCAGGCCCCATAGCAGAAGCATCCATGTGGCAGGGGCTGGAAACTGGACATGCCCTGTGCTAACTCTGCTACCACCATCATCTACTGTACAAGTGATGGCTCCCACTGATTGTGGCCGGAAGCTTGGGCCCTTTTCAGGACGGACGATGACAGCGATGTAACGTTTTGAAAACATGGATGCAGCCTCTCGTTCCCCTTTTACCACCCACAGGGGGGCGATATGCGCTCACTTTAAATCCCCAGACAATGGGTCCTGTTCAGCTATTTTCTCCATCGCGATGCTCGTGATTCTAAGCCACTGCCATGTGTTTGGCAGCTGGGCTCCCCGCTAAACCTTGGCATGAATTACCCCGAGGGAGATACTGGATCAGCTTTGGAGCCGTGCTGTCTTACAAGGGGAGAAAGCAAGCGCCTGGAAAGTTCCAGAGACCACAACAGGCAATCTGGAGCAGCATGGTGGCGCAGCGGTAGAGTTGCTGCCTTACAGCGAATGCAGCGCCGGAGACTCAGGTTCGATCCTGACTACGGACGCCGTCTGTACGGAGTTTGTACGTTCTCCCCGTGACCTGCGTGGGTTTTCTCCGAGATCTTAGGTTTCCTCCCACACTCCAAAGACGTGCAGGTTTGTAGGTTAATTGACTGGGCAAATGTAAAAATTGTCCCTAGTGTGTGTAGGATAGTGTTAATGTGCGGGGATCGCTGGGCGGCGCGGACCTGGTGGGCCGAAGGGCCTGTTTCCGCGCTGTATCTCTAAATCGAAAAAAAAGACACTCACTGGGGGCAATTTACAATTTAACCAAAGCCTGTTTCCGGCTGTATATATATGATATGATATGATAATTAACCTACAAACCTGCACGTCTTGGAGTGTGGGAGGGAAACCGAAGATCGCTGGGCGGGCGCGGACTTGGTGGGCCGTAAAGGCCTGTTTCCGCGCTGTATATATATGATATGATGATATGATATGCCAGAGAAAACCCACGCAGGTCACGGGGAGAAGGTACAAACTCCGTACAGACAGCACCCGTGGGCAGGATGGAACCGGGTCTCTGGCGCTGTGAGGCAGTAAGTTTACTCGCTGTGCCATTGAGCTGCCCCAGCAATGCCTTCGATTATTGCAGATTAAATTCCTGCAATTTGGCACTCCTGTGGAACGAGGGTGTTTTAATAGCCATCACTGAGGAGAGGAGTTTGGGTGACATGGGTAGGGAGGACGTAAGTTATAGAGTGTGGAAACTACTTGCCCACCCGACCAACATGTCCCATCTACACTAACTAGTCCCCACCTACCTACCTTTGGCCCAATATCCCTAAACCTTTCCTATCCTCGACCTGTCCAAATGTTTATTAAAAGTTGCCTCAACTACCTCCTTGTTCTTAAGCCCACCACCCTTTGTGTGATAGTTACCCCTCAGGCTCCTATTAAATCTTTCCCCCCCTCACCGTAAACCTCTGTCTTCTAGTTCTACGATTCCCCACTCTGGGCAAGTGACTCGTGGGTTTACGGTACGATCTATTCCGCTCTCATGATCTCGTACATCACTACAAGATCACCGCTCATCCTCCTGCGCTCTAAGAAATAAAGTCCCAGCCTGCTCAACCTCTCCCTATAGCTCAGGCCCTTCAAGTCCTGGCAACATCCTCGCAAACTCTCTCTGCACCCTTTCCAACTTGACAACATCTTTACGATAACTTGGTGCCTAGAACAGAACACAATACATTAAACCCATGTCCTCTGGTCCTCGATTGCCCTACTCCCGGGCAAGAGACTCTGTGCGTCTACTCAGTCCTATTCCTCTCATGATTTTATAAGAAGGCCGGTCACCGTGCGCGGCGGTAGAGTTGCCGCCTTACAGCGAAAGCAGCGCCGGAGACCCAGGTTCGATCCCGACTACGGGCGCTGTCTGCACGGAGTTTGTACGTTCTCCCCGTGAGTTTCCCCCGAGATCTTCGGTTTCCTCCCACACTCCAAAGACGTGCAGGTTTGTTAGGTTAATTGGCTTGGTAAATGTAAAAATTGTCCCTATGGGTGTGGGATAGTGTTAGTGTGCGGGGATCGCTGGTCGGCGCGGACCCGGTGGCCGAAGGGCCTGTTTCCGCGCTGTATCTCTAAACAGTATATTTATGGACTTCACCAGCGATTTGTATGGATTCCCCACCAGCACCCATCTGATACATGCCAAGGTCAACAAAGGTAGTAAAAGACGACTTTCCTGGGGATTTCACCAGGCCTCTTGACTGAAACTGAAACAAGACATCTTGTGTAGAAAAAAAACAGTCATTGGCTTAGACCAACCACAAAAGCACAGCATGAGAAAAGGCCACTCAGCCCTTCAGGGTTTATGCTATCCCTTTGAGAATGTCAACAATGGCTTCCTGTCTCCATGAGATGAGGAAACTGGCCAGAATAATAGCCAGACTTCTGCACGCTGCTCCAGAATGCCTCTTACACACACTGCTAGTTGGTGGAGTCCAGAAACACTCAAGCACAAGACTTGCTCTCTGAGCTTTAGCAGGCAGTTAAAGTATACAAGTCTCAGGGAATGGATTAGTCTGCATTTGCTGGAAATCAGAACTGAAAACAAAAAATACTCAAAGTTCACCACAGGTCAGGCTGCAAATGTAGAAACGTTGAAGAACACTTTGTCAGAGCTGGACAAAGGGTCTTGAATGTGAAAGCATTAGTTCAACACTTCTCCAAAGGTATAGCCTGACTGACTGAAGATATATAGAGAGAGATATGGAGAGCGAGATATGGAGAGAGAAGGGGAGAGAGAGGGAGAGAGGAGAGAGAGAGAGAGAGAGGAGAGAGAGAGAGAGAGAGAAGAGAGAGACGAGAGAGAGAGAGAGAGAGAGGAGAGAGAGAGAGAGAGAGAGAGAGAGAGAGAGAGAGAGAGAGAGAGAGAGAGGAGAGAGAGAGAAGAGAGAGAGAGAGAAGAGAGAGAGAGAGAGAGAGAGAGAGAGAGAGAGAGAGAGAGAGAGAGAGATGGAGAGAGAGAGAGGGGGCGAGGGAGAGAGAGCGGGAGAGAGAGAAGAGAGGGAGGAGAAGAGAGAGGGAGGGAGGGAGGGAGGGAGAGAGAGAGAGGGAGGGAGGGAGAGAGAGAGAGAGATGGAGATGGAGAGAGAGAGACAGAGGGAGGGAGAAAGAAAGAGAGAGAGAGAGAGAGAGAGAGAGAGTGAGAGAGAGAGGGGGAAGAGAGAGGGGAGAGAGGGAGGCGAGAGAGAGGGGGGAGAGAGAGAGAGAGCGAGATGGGAGATGGAGAGAGAGATGGAGAGAGAGAAAGAAAGATGGGGAGAGAGAGAGATGGAGGGATGGAGAGAGAGAGAGGGAGGGAGTCTTCAGATTCTTTAATTAGGAAAGAACTGCAGATGCTGGTTTAGATCAAAGGTAGACACAAAATGCTGGAGGAACTCAGCGGGTCAGGCAGCATCTCTGGAGAGAAGGAGCGGGTGATGTTTGGGCTGGAGACCCTTCTCCAGACAAGATGGAGGGCAGCCACACTCACCTCAGCTATGCTGTCATCCTGCTGTGATTTGGGGCCTTTAGTGTCGGTGGGGGAATGACTCTGCCTCACCAGGTCGGGCAGATTGACGTGAGTGGTGAAGCCATTGGCTGTCCGCATGAAGGACGCCTCGTTCCTCCTCAGGGGTCTGTGGAGAGAAAAGCCAAGACTGCCGGTGATATACAGCTGCTCCTCGACGTGAGATGCTTCGACTTTACGGTCGTGCAAAAGCCATACACATTCAGTAGAAACCCTACTGTGAATTTGGAATTTTATTACAAAATGGCCTTTTGTGTTAGATTGATTTTTGCCCCACTGTAGGCTAATGTAAGTGTTCTGAGCACGTTTAAGTTAGGGTCTCCACCCAAATTGTCATCCTTTCCTTCTCTCCTGAGATGGTGCCTGACCCACTGAGTTACTCCAGCATTTTGTGTCTACCTTCACGTTTAAGTTAGGCCAGGCTATGATGTTGGGTAGGCCAGGCTAGGCTACGATGTTGGGTAGGTTAGGTGGCTATGATGTTGGGTAGGTTAGGTGGCAATGATGTTGGGTAGGTTAGGTGGCTATGATGTTGGGTAGGCCAGGGCTAGGCTATGATGTTGGGTAGGTTAGGTGGCTATGGATGTTGGGTCAGTTGCCAGGCTTAGGCTATGATGTTGGGTAGTTAGGCTAGGCTATGATGTTGGGTAGGTTAGGTGGCTATGATGTTGGGTGTAGTTAGGCTAGGCTATGATGTTGGGTAGTTAGGCTAGGCTATGATGTTGGGTAGGCCAGGCTAGGCTATGATGTTGGGTAGGTTAGGTGGCTATGATGTTGGGTAGGTTAGGTGGCTATGATGTTGGGTAGGCCAGGCTAGGCTATGATGTTGGGTGGGTTAGGTGGCTATGATGTTGGGTAGGCCAGGCTAGGCTATGATGTTGTGGTAGGTTAGGTTGGCTATGATGTTGGGTAGGTTAGGTGGCTATGATGTTGGGTTAGGCCAGGCTAGGCTATGATGTTGGGGTGGGGTTAGGTGGGCTATGAATGTTTGGTAGGTCAGGTAGCTAGGTTGTTGGGTGTTGGGATGTTGGGTAGGTTGACAGATTCTTGATTAGTGCGGGTGTCCAGGGGTTATGGGGAGAAGGCAGGAGAATGGGGTTGAGCAGGGGAAAGATGGATCAGCCCATGATTGAATGGGTGGAGCAGGCTTGATGGGCTAAATGGCCTAATTCTGCCCCTAACGACTTGTCTTTTTAAACGTCGTGATAGTACAACGCTGATCTCCATTGAAATATGCAGCAAGTCCAAACTTGCATTCAAGAGAGTTAGAGTCTTTGGGCTAAAGGAATCAAGGGGTATGGGGGGAGAAAGCAGGAACGTGGTACTGATTGAGAATGATCAGCCATGATCACATTGAATGGCGGTGCGTACAGGCTCGAAGGGCCGAATGGCCTCCTCCTGCACCTATTGTCTGTTGTTACTTAACCGTTAGTAGGTTGTGCTGTCATGTTTAACACTCTTCATAAGTTCATAAGTGATATGAAGAGCATTAAACGTGTTAACTATCTATCTATCTCTGCCGTAACTATATCCATTAACCTGGGCAGCCACGGTGGGCGCAGCGGTAGAGTTGCTGCCTTACAGCGCCCGGGAGACCCGGGTTCAATCCCGACTCTGGGGTGCTGTCTGTACGGAGTTTGCACGTTCTCTCCGTGACTTGCGTGGGGTTTTAGACAATAGACAATTTTTCTCCAAGATCTCCGGTTTCCGCCCACACTCCAAAGACGTGCAGGTATGTAGGTTAATTGGCTTGGTTTGTATGTATATTGTCCCGAGTGGGTGTAGGATGGTGTAGTAGGTGTGGGGACTTGGTGGTCGGCGCGGACTTGGTGGGCCGAAGGGCCTGTTTCCCGCGCTGTATCTCTAACCACTAAACTAAACTCTACAATAGTTCTATCCAACACAATGTAAATTGTCCCTAGTGTGTGTAGGATAGTCGTTAGTGTGCGGGGATCGCTGGTCGGCGCAGACTCGGCGGGCCGAAGGGCTGTTTCCGTGCTGTATCTCTAAACTAAACTAATAGCCTTGGCCTAAACGGCCTTCTGTGGCAGTGAATCCCACTTCCACAGAGCAGGGACCAGATGGAGGAGTGACATTATGCGATGAATTGGATCCCATTGTTACCATGGTTGCCATTGCAAAACTCTGCGTTGCTCCCGAAGGCCAGGACTCTTTTCTAATACGAGAGGGATACACCGAGCACCGAACCTACCCTCTGAACTATCATCGTCCCGTCTCCGTAGCTGCTGTTGGACGTGTTCAACCACTGCGGGCTCTTCATCATCGTGAACCACCATTGTGCTGACGCTGTCTGTGTCACCGTCATTGGCACGGTTTTGCCTGAAGAATAAAAATTTAAAACATAATGCATGGACGACACATGGGAGACCCGGGTTCGATCCCGACTACGGGCGCCGTCTGTGTGGAGTTTGTACGTTCTCCCCGTGACCCGCGTGGGTTTTCTCCGGGTGCTCCGGTTTCCTCCCCACACTCCAAAGACGTGCAGGTCTGTAGGTTAATTGGCTTGGTATGATTGCAATTTGTCCCTGGTGTGTGTAGGAGGACGCTGTTAGTGTTGCGGGGATTGCTGTGGTCGGTGCGGACTCGGTGGGCTGAAGGGCCTGTTTCCGCGCTGTATCTCTAAACAAAACAAAACCTAGGACTCGAGGGTGCGAGCTACAGGGAGAGGTTGAGCAGGCTGGGTCTCTATTTCTTGGAGCGCAGGAGGATGAGAGGAGATCTTATCGAGGTGTCAACGAGGTGTCAAAACATGAGAAGAATAGATCGGGTAGACGCACAGAGTCTCTTGCCCAGTGTCGGGAAATTGAGAACCCATAGGACATGGGTTTAAGGTGAGGGGGGTGGGGGGGAGATTTAATAGGAACCTGAGGGGCAACGTTTTCACACAATTGTTGGTGGGTGTATGGAACGAGCTGCCATAGGAGGTAGTTGAGGCTGGGACTATTGCAACGTTTAAGAAACATTTAGGCAGGTACATGGATAGGACATGTTTCCTATGTCACCCATCCTCTGGAGAAAGGGAATGGGCGAGGTTTCGGGTCGAGACCCTTCTTCAGACTGATGTCAGGGGAGGGGGCGGGACAGAGATAGGATGTAGTCGGAGACGGGAAGACTGATGGGGGACCTGGGAAGGGGGAGGGGATGGAGAGAGAGAGGGGACAGCAGGGGCTACCTGAGGTTAGAGAAGTCAATGTTCATACCACTGGGGTGTGAGCTTCCCAAACGATATATGAGGTGCTGTTCCTCCACTTTGCGCTGGCCTCACTCTGACAATGGAGGAGGCCCAGGACAGTTGGTCTCTGGTGGGGATGGTCTCGGTGAGGTCTGCCGTGTGACTTGTATGCCAAACAAAGCATTTCACGGAAGATAAGACACAGAAAGCTGGAGGAACCCAGCGGGGGCAGACAGACAGGCAGCACCTCTGGAGAGTAGGAATGGGGGGCGTTTCAGGTGCAGCTGGGGACAGGCTTGAATAGAGGACCGTTTATCCGTTCACCGCCCCGTCCCGGTACGCACCCTGATCGGGAACCGTCGGAGCTGGAGAGGTTCTCGTCCTGGGCGCTCGTTCTCTCTCCTTCCTCGTCATTCATCGTCGGTGGCTGCCAGACTCCTCGCTGGAGGGACGAGTAGTCCATCACTTTGACCGGCGGCTTGGGCAGCTCGTCGGGGCGGCCATCCTTGCCCAGGTTCAGCATGTCCTTGAGGGGAAATGCAGAAGGCCTTTCACAACGGGCCGTCGGAAGCGACACAATCCCAACGGAGCCCACACACAGACAACACTGTCACCCAAGACGTTCAACTCTTGAAATCACCCAGGTAGAAACAAAATGGAGACTTTTGATCGTCACCCACGAGCCAGTGCTCAAAATGGCCTCCTAATAAAAGAGGAAAGCTTTTGACACACTGTTGAACAATTAAAATAAGGATCATAATAAACATTACATGTCAATGTAGCATCAATATATATATATATATATAATGTGCAGGAAGATAGACAAAAAATGCTGAAGTAACTCAGCAGTATCCTACCACAACCAGAGAGCATCAACCTCATTGGTGACCCTCGGACTATCCTTGATGGGACTTTGCTGGCTTTCCCTTGCACTAACGTTTATTCCCTTATCATGTATCTGTACACTGTGGACGGCTCGATTGTAATCGTGTCTTGTCTTTCCGCTGACTGGTTAGCACGCAACAAAAGCTTCTCACTGTACCTCCGTACACGTGACAATAAACTAAACTGTAGACATCTCTGAAGAGAAGGAATAGATGATGCTTCAAACAGTCTGAAGAAGGGTCTGGACCCGAAACGTCGCCCATTCCTTCTCTCCAGAGACTGTTGCCTGTCCCGCTGAGTTGCCCCAGCATTTTGTGCCTATCTTCAATATATATAAATAATGAGCATTTAATAGTTTACCTCGGGATTTGACTTCGGCCTCCTCCTGCACCTATTGTCTATTGTCTATCCCACACGTCGTGAATAGACTTTTCCCTGGTGGCATCAAGGCCATCCGCCCAGCAATTGAATGCTGCCCCTGGCCTCGATGTCTACCCTTGGCCTACAACTTTTAGGCTGCGCACGCCCAATACGCAAGAAGAAGAAGAATAATTTACCTCGCCTAGTCGCTATGATTGTGTTGAGATGTGTCTTAAATTTGGCAAATTCTCTTTACAGAACTAGCTTAGATTGGGTGTCTAGGTTGGCTGGCGTGGATGAGTTGGGCTTGTTTCCGGGCTGCATGCCTCTAGAGACCCCCTTTCACAACATCAAATCTGTTCTTAAATGCAGGAATCTTGCAAAATTCACTCAGCATTTGAAGAATTTACGCAAAGAGGACCATCAGGTAAGTTTTAAATGGAATTTTAATTAGTTTGGAATGAGCACTACTTACAATATAATTTCCAACTAGACTAGTCCACTCTCTGACTATCTTTGATCAATGATTCCTTTAGTCATCTTTCCAGAGTAAAATGTTTTCAAACCCAGAGAGTTGTAAATTTGTGGAATTCTCTGCCACAGAGGGCAGTGGAGGCCAATTCACTGGATGAATTAAGAGAGAGTTAGATAGAGCTCTAGGGGCTAGCGGAATCAAGGGGATATGGGGAGAAGGCAGGCACGGGTTACTGATTGTGGATGATCAGCCATGATCACAATGAATGGCGGGTGCTGGCACCTATTTTCAATGTTTCTACACTTGATGGGCCGAATGGCCTAATTCTCCAATCACTCATGAATATAAAGGTAGAGACATATAGCAGGTCAAAGTGATACAGCCTGGAAACAGGCTCTTCGGCACAGTTTGCCCACACCGACCAACATGCCCCATCGACACGAGTCCCACTTGCCTGTGTTTGGCCCATATCCATCTAAACCTGTCCTATCCATGCACCTGTCTAAATGTTTCTTAAATGCTCCATTACCCCCGGCAGTTCGTTCCATACACCCACCACCCTTTGTGTAAGATTGTTATCCCTCAGGTTGCGATGAAATCTTTCTCCCCTTGACTGTAAACACATGTCATGGTGCAGCCTGAAGCCTACTTTCACTTCAATAACCTCAATGTCTTTATTGAGTATTGGTCGAGCATCAAGTCTTCCAACGTTACCCACAGCTGCTGCAACTGAATTACTGCTTCAGCAGTGCTGATAACTCTGTGCGTGTGGGAGAGGGGAGTGGGGAGAGAGAGTGGGGAGAGGGGAAGGGAGGGAGGGGAGAGGGAGGGGGAAAAGGAGAGAGAGGAACGAGAGGGAGAGAGGGATAAAGAAAGAGGGGGAGGAGGAGTGGGAGTGAGAGGGGGAGAAGGAGAGAGAGGAGAAGGGGAGAAGGGAAAGGGAGGGAGAGGGAGGGTGAAAAGGAGAAAGGAGGGAGAGGGGAGAGGAAGCGAGAGAGAGTGGAGAGGTAGAGAGGGGGTGGAGGGGGAGAGAGAGGGGAGGGGGGAGAAGGGGAAGGGAGGGAGAGGAAGGGGAGAGGGAGGGTGTAAAGGAGAGAGAGGAAGGAGAGGGAGAGAGGGATAAAGAAAGAGGGGGAGAAGGAGAGGGAGAGAGAGAGCAAGAGGGGGGAGGGAGGGGGAGAGAGAGATGGGGAGAGAAGGGGAAGGGAGGGAGGTGGAAAAGGAGAGAGAGAGGAAGGAGAGGGAGAGAGAGAGGAATAAAGAGGGGGAGAGTGAGAGGGGGAAAAGGAGAGAGAAAAGAGAGGGAGAGAGGGATAAAGAGAGTGGAGAGGGAGAGGAGAGGGGAAGAAGGGGACGGAGAGGAAGGAGAGAGGGCGGGGGAAAAGGAGAGAGGAAGGAGAGGGACAAAGAGGGTGAGGAGAGGGAGCGATAGAGAAAGGGGAGAGGGAGAGAGAGAAGGGTGGAGAGGGAAGAGGGAGGGAGAGAGGGGGAGAGGGAGAGAAATAGAGAGAGGGGGGGGAAGAGGGGGAGAGAGAGAGAGAGGGAGGGATGCATTTACATTTACTTCCAAACCCCAGCGCTAAGCGAGATTGACCCTAGGTGCAGTGCACATTGATCATCAACCATAAAGCCACGACGTTGGAACATAGAATGGCACTAACCTCGCCTATTGCCCTCTTATAGCTCTGCAGGTTTGCAAAGTTTGGCAGGCAAAAGGAAAGAAGGCAGACAGTTAAACATGAGCAAACACGAAGGTAATTCATATACAACATTGCCGCTCAAACAACTATAATGACATTTCTATCAAAGAAACACTAAAGAGACTTGACAATTTGGGAATAAATTTGCATGGCACTCATAGTTAACACAGGTTGCCTTAGATCATTCCAGAATTCAATAGCTTATATTCAAAACGGGTGGCGCGACGGTAGAGTTGCCGCCTTACAGCGCTTGCAACGCCAGAGACCCGGGTTCCATCCCGACTAGAGGCGCTGTCTGTACGCAGTCTTACGTTCCCCGGATGGGGGTTTCTCCGAGATCTTCGGTTTCTTCCCGCACTCCAAAGACGTGCAGGTTAGTGGGTTGATTGGCTTGGTACAAATGTAAATCGTCCCTCGTGTGTGTAGGACAGTGTTAGTGTGCGGGGATCGCTGGTGGGCGCGGACCCGGTGGGCCGAAGGGCCTGTTTCCGTGCTGTATTTCTAAACTAAACTAAACTACTGGGCTTGCCGTGAATGTCAAATATTCTCCATTATTTTGTTATCTTGGGCAGACAGTTGGCAGATGATTACTTGTTCATATGACATCGGTTAGTCACCGCTCTTGGTTGCATGAATAAGGCCCTTGAGAAGGCTTGGGTAGAATACAAAGCATAATGCTCGAACATTTACAAAGTACAGCAACATGAAACACGTGTACCAGCTTCAGCAGGTCACAGAGCCATAGAATGATACAGTGTGGAAACAGGCCCTCCGGCCCAACTTGCCCACACCAGCCAACATGTTCCAGCTACACTAGTCCCACCTGCCTGCGTTTGGTCCATATCCCTCCAAACCTGTCCTAACCATGTACCTTTCTAACTGTTTCTTAAACGTTGGGATAGTCCCAGCCTCAACTACCTCCTCCGGCAGCTTTAGAAAGAAGGCAAGTAGGAACTTCTTTAGTCAGAGGGGAGTTAATCCGTGGGTCTCATTGTGGAGGCCAAGTCAGTGGATATTTTTAAGGCAGAGATATTCAGATTCTTGTTTAGAACGGGTGTCAAGGGTTATGGGGAGAAGGCAGGAAATTGGGATTACGAGGCAGAGATCAGTCATGATTGAATGGTGGGGTAGACTCGATGGGCCGAATGGCCTAATTCTACTTCGAAAACTTGTGAACTTGTTCCATACACCCACCACCCTTTATGTGAAAAGGTTATCCCTCAGATTCCTATTAAATGTTTTCCCCTTCATCTTAAACCTATGTCCTCTGGTCCTCGATTCACCTACTCTGGGCAAGAGACTCTCTGCATCTACCCGGTCTATTCCTCCCATGATTTAAGGTCAAACCAAGATCCCAGAGCTGTTATGGTGACACACGTTCAAGATTGTGCAGAGATGGGAACAACTTTATCCAAGATCACAAGAAATCGCAGAGAATTGTGGACACAGCCCAGACCATCACACAAACCAACCTCCCTTCCACCGACTCCATCTACACCTCACGCTGCCTTGGCAAGGCCAGCAGCCCAGACCATCACACAAACCAACCACCCTTCCACCGACTCCATCTACACCTCACGCTGCCTCGGCAAGGCCAGCAGCATCATCAAGGACCAGTCTCACCCCCGGCCACTCCCTATTCTCCCCTCTCCCATCGGGGCAAGAGGTACAGAAGTGTGGAAACGCACACCTCCAGATTCAGGGACAGTTTCTTCCCGGCTGTTATCAGGCAACTGAACCATCCCACCACAACCAGAGAGCAGTGCTGAACTACTATCTACCTCATTGGAGACCCTCGGACTATCCTCGATCGGACTTTATTGGCTTTACCTTGCACTAAACGTTATTCCCTTATCATGTATCTGTACACTGTGGACGGCTCGATTGCGATCATGTATTCGGCTGACTGGTTAGCAGACAACAGAAGCTTTTCACTGTACGTTGGTACACGTGACAATAAACTAATTCAAAGAGTTGCAGCTTGTAGTGGCAGGTCCTGCACTGCAGGTGTCACCATCGAGCTGGAGCTGGAGCTGGACTGGCTGGTGAATCAGTGATCCTGAGGTACTGTCGATCGTCGTGATTCACACAGCTCCAGGGGACAGACTCTACTACAGTTTGTGCAAAGAGTGCATTTAACTCTGTACATCTTATGAAACTTGCTGCTTAAAGAGACCATCTCTCCTTCTGAGGCAGAAAACAAAACTGCCGGAGAATGGGCAGAGGGAGAGTTGCTGCCTCACAATAGACAATAGGTGCAGGAGGAGGCCATTCGGCCCTTCGAGCCTGTACGCACCGCCATTCAATGTGATCATGGCTGATCATTCACAATCAGTACCCCGTTCCTGCCTTCTCCCCATACCCCCTGACTCCGCTATCCTTAAGAGCTCTATCTAGCTCTCTCTTGAATACATTCAGAGAATTGGCCTCCACTGCCTTCTGAGGCAGATAATTCCACAGATTCACAACTCTCTGACTGAAAAAGTTTTTCCTCATCTCCGTTCTAAATGGCCGACCCCTTATTCTTAAACTGTGGCCCCTTGTTCTGGACTCCCCCAACATCGGGAACATGTTTCCTGCCTCTAACGTGTCCAACCCCTTAATAATCTTATACGTTTCGATAAGATCCCCTCTCACCCTTCTAATGGCACCAAAGAACAAATGCAACTGTGGAGAGGTGCAGACAATGGTGACCTACTGATGTGGTGGAGAGACATGCACTATGGACGATCTCCACAGAAGCAGAGATGTGGCACTGGCTGTGGCAAAGCGATTGAGGGAGTGCAGCGTCGGTTTACCAGTTTAATTCCCTGAATGGCGGGACTGTCATGTGTTGATAGACTGGAGCGACTAGGCTTGTATACACTGGAATTTAGAAGGAGAAAAGATATAGGTGTTTCGGGTCAAGACCCTTCTTCAGTGAGGGGCACTGAGGGGCGGGCCTCTTGTTATTTGTTCTCATCCTATCAAGAGAGAGCTAGATAGAGCTCTTAAGGATAGCGGGGTCAGGGGGTATGGGGAGAGGGCAGGAACGGGTTACTGATTGAGAATGATCAGCCATGATCACATTGAATGGCGGTGCATACAGGCTCGAAGGGCCGAATGGCCTCTTCCTGCACCTATTGTCTATTGTCTATCAGGGTATTTACCACATCCGACGCACGCCTTGCCTTCCTTTTCTGCAACTGCAAACCAATGTTTTCTCTCTTTCCCAGTTGTAACAGCACGCCACAAACGCTTTTCACAGTACCTCGGTACACTTGACAATAAACGAAACAAACTAGATTCTATGATCTGAAGCATGAGCTGTTTCTACTTCCACCGGTGCTGTCGAACCCACCGACCGGGTGCTTCCAGCATTCTTTGCTTTTCCTTCAGATTCTTTTAATTTTCTTCCCCTTTGGTCTAAATCTGGTTTAGTTTAGACGTACAGCCGCGGAAACAAGCCCTTCGGACCACCGCGTCCGCGCCGACCCGCGATCCCCGCAGGTCAACAGACTCGGGACAATTTACATTTACACCAAACCAATTATCCTACAAACCTGCACGTCTTTGGAGTGTGGGAGGAAACCGAAGATCTCGGAGAAAACCCATGCAGGTCACGGGGAGAACGTACAAACTCCGTACAGACAGCGCCCGTGGTCGGGATGGAACCCGGGTCTCTGGCGCTGTGAGGCGGCAACTCTACCGCTGCGCCACCGTGCCGCCCTTTCTTGGCCACCATTAGAGTGCAAAACATTCGAGCGTACAGCAGTGCTGAACTATTATCTACCTCATTGGTGATCCTCGGACT
The DNA here is from genome assembly GCF_053455715.1 of Rhinoraja longicauda. Taxonomy (NCBI): domain Eukaryota; kingdom Metazoa; phylum Chordata; class Chondrichthyes; order Rajiformes; family Arhynchobatidae; genus Rhinoraja; species Rhinoraja longicauda. Next base: position 7,810,052 of record NC_135986.1, read on the forward strand.
ATCTTTGATGGGACTTTCCTTGCACTAAACGTTATTCCCTTATCATGTAAATGGATCGATTGTGATCATGTATTGTCTTTCCGTTGACTGGTTGGCATGCGACAACTGCATCCTTCTGCAGTTGTACAGGGCCCTGGTGAGACCACACCTGCAGTATTGTGTGCAGTTTTGGTCTCCTAATTTGAGGAAGGACGTCCTTGCTATTGAGGGAGTACAGCGTAGGTTCACGAGATTAATCCCCGGGATGGAGGGTTTGTCATATGAGGAAAGACTGGAAAGACTGGGCTTGTATTCACTGGAGTTTAGAAGGATGAGAAGGGGATCTTATCGAAACATATAAGATTATTAAGGGGTTGGACACGTTAGAGGCAGAAAACATGTTCCCAATGTTGGGGGAGTCCAGAACCAGGGGCCACAGTTTAAAAATAAGGGGCAGGCCATTTAGAACGGAGATGAGGAAAAACTTTTTCAGTCAGAGAGTTGTGAATCTGTGGAATTCTCTGCCTCAGAGGGCAGTGGAGGCCAATTCTCTGAATGCATTCAAGAGAGAGCTCTTAAGGATAGCGGAGTCAGGGGGTATGGGGAGAAGGCAGGAACGGGGTACTGATTGAGAATGATCAGCCATGATCACATTGAATGGCGGTGCTGGCTCGAAGGGCCGAATGTCCTCCTCCTGCACCTATTGTCTATTGTCTATTGGGATGTTATAGAAACGTATAAAATTATAAAAGGACTGGGACAAGCTAGATGCAGGAAAAATGTTCCAAATGTTGGGCGAGTCCAGAACCAGGGGCCACACACTGTCTAAGAATAAAGGCGAGTCCATTTAAAACTGAGGTGATAAGAGGCTTTTACACCCAGAGAGTTGTGAATCTGTGGAATTCTCCGCCACAGAGGGCAGTGGAGGCCGATTCACTGGATGGATTTAAGAGAGAGTTAGACAGAGCTCTAGGGGCTAGTGGAATCAAGGGATATGGGGAGAAGGCAGGCACGGGTTACTGATTGTGGATGATCAGCCATGATCACAATGAATGGCGGTGCTGGCTGGAAGGGCCGAGTGGCCTCCTCCTGCACCTGTTGTCTGTGTTTCTATGTAAAAGCTTTCCACTGTACCTCGGCACATGTGACAACAAATGGAATAAATAAATAAATAACCGACCGGTGACTTTAGGTGCATTCGGTACTTACAGCGGGTCTGCTGGGTCGTGAGGTAGTCCGGATCTCCTCGGGCTTTCCCCGGCTCACATCCTGGGAGATGAGCGGTGAGCCTTCGGGCTGAGTGGCCGCTGTGGCTGGGGGAAGGGGTGGAAGCAGGAATGGGTAACAAGTCAACAGCGGCCAGGTGGTCACATGGAAACACCACTGAGAAAAGCCCAGCAAGGCTCACCCCGTCACACAATAATCCCAGCCTGCCACCTCCAACCCAGTCAGCTTGTTTACTTTAGTTTGGAGATACAGCGCCGAAACAGGCCCTTCGGCCGGCCCACCAACCAGCGATCCCCGCACACTAAAACCGTCCTACACTGGGGACAACCTTTACATTCATACCAAGCCAATTAGCCTACAAACCTTAACACCGTAACACCATTCTACACTGGGGACAACCTTTACATTCATACCAAGCCAATTAGCCTCCAAACCCAACTGTCTTTGGAGTGTGGGAGGAACGTAAAGTCAACCAGTCAACGGAAAGACAATACATGATCACAATCGATCCATTTACATGATAAGGGAATAATGTTTAGTGCAAGGTAAAGTCCGATCAAAGATAGTCCGAGGGTCACCAATGAGGTAGATTGTAGTTCAGGACTGCTGTGCGCTCGAATGTTTTGCACTCTAATGGTGGCCAAGAAAGGGCGGCATGGTGGCGCAGCGGTAGAGTTGCCGCCTCACAGCGAATGCAGCGCCGGAGACTCAGGTTCCATCCTGACTACGGGCGTTGTCTGTACGGAGTTTGGACGTTCTCCCCGTGACCTGCATGGGTTTTCTCCGAGATCTTCGGTTTCCTCCCACACTCCAAAGACGTACAGGTATGTAGGTTAATTGACTGGGTAAATGTAAAAATTGTCCCTAGTGTGTGTAGGATAGTGTTAATGTGCGGGGATCGCTGGGCGGCGCGGACCCGGTGGGCCGAAGGGGCTGTTTCTGCGCTGTATCTCTAAATCTAAAAAAAATAATCATCTAAAAAACCCACGCAGGCCACAGGGAGTATGTACAAAGCCGTTGTTACAGAAGAGCTTGCTCCAGAAAGGACGAAGAAATGACAACATTAATTGTGAATGTCAAATGCCTTTTCATTGGCTATTTTCAAAAGCCTGCAAATAGCCACGCGGCACGGTGGCGCGGTGGTAGAGTTGCCGCCTCACCGCGCCAGAGACCCGGGCTCCACCCCCACCACGGGCGCCGTCTGTACGGAGTTTGTACATTCTCCCCGTGACCCGCGTGGGTTTTGTCCGGGATCTTCCGTTTCCTCCCACACTCCAAAGACGTGCAGCTTTGTAGGTTAACTGGCCTCGGTAAAAATGTGTAAATGTTAAATTGTCTCTGGTGCGTGTTAGTGTGCGGGGATGGCAGGTCGGTGCAGAATCGGTGGGCCGAAGGGCTTGTTTCCACGCTGTATCTCTAAACTAAACTAAACCAATCCTGCGTGCCAATATAAACACTGTGCCAAGTGCAGCCTGTAGGTCATTAGGTCTACAGCAGAGGAATAGAGCCCTCGACACCCCCCCCCCCCCCCGAGGCACATTGGCATTAGTGCTCCCTGAGGATCTACCCCTGTGAAGCTTAATTCAACACATGCAGCACATCGTCCCATTTCTTCTCTCTCCTGCACTCCATCTAGGCTATTTCACTCTGCACCTCCATGGGGTGGCAATTTCTCACACTCTGTGGTAAAATAGTTCCTCCTCATTTCCTTTCTGAAAGTATGTCCTTTTATTCCTTTAATGCCCTCTGGTCCTAGACTCTCCCACTAGTGGAAACATCCTCTCCACATCCACTCTATCCAGGCCGCTCACTATTCGGCAAGTTTCAATAAGGGCCCCCTTCATTCTTCTAAACTCCAAGGAGCAAATTACTCCATTCGGCCCATCAAGTCTACTCCGCCATTCAATCATGGCTGATCTATCTCTCCCTCCTAACCCCATTGTCCTGCCTTCTCCCCATATCCCCTGACACCCGCACTAATCAAGAATCTAACAATGCCCGCCTTAAAAATATCCATTGACTTGGCCTCCACAGCCGTCTGTGGTAAAGAATTCCACAGATTCAGCACCCTGTGACTAAAGAAATTCCTCCTCACCTCCTTTCTGAAGGAACGTCCTTTATTCCTGAGGCTGTGCCCTCTGGTCCTAGACTCTCCCCCTAGTGGAAACATCCTCTCCACATCCACTCTATCCAGGCCGCTCACTATTCGGCAAATTTCAATAAGGCCCCCCTTCATTCTTCTAAAATCCAGCAAGTAATCTACAACCTCAGTTTGCCCTCAAGCTAAAATGTTTTCTCCACATCTACTCTGCCAAAGCTTGACATAATTTTAAAGACTTCTATCATCATCTCTTAGCTTTCTCTTTGCTACTGAATAACTCAGCAGGTCAGGCAGCATCTCTGGAGAAAAAGGAGAGGGTCGGGGTCCTTCTTCAGTCTGAGAAGGGACCCGACCCGAAACGTCACCTATCCTATACAGCACTTTGGTCAACGTGGGTTGTTTTTAAATGTGCTTTACAAATAAAATTGACTTGACTTGAAGATGGTACTGAAAACACACAGGAATCCAATTCTTCTCCCCTCTCCCATCAGGCAAAAGATACAGAAGTGTGAAAACGGACACGTCCAGATTCAGAGACGGTTTCTTCCCGGCTGTTATCAGGCAACTGAACCATCCTACCACAACCAGAGAGCGGTCCAGAGCTACCATCTACCTCATTGGAGACCCGCGGACTACCTTTGATTGGACTTCACCTTGCACCAAACGTCCTTCACGTTATTCCCTTTATCATATTCAGGTGCCCCCTGACTTACGATGCTTCGACTTACGATATTTCAACTTTGCGATGGTTCAAACGGCAGCGATCCTTAGCGAGCCACCGCCTGCTTCCGGCCACGTGATCGCGTGTATTAAATGCATTCCAGCTTACGATACTTTCGGTTTACGACGGGTTTCTAGGAACGTGACCCCCATCATAAGTCGAGGAGCACCTGTACCTCTAGACTGTGGATGGTTCGATTGTTCATAAGTGATAGCAGCAGAATTAGGCCATTCGGCCCATCAAGTCCACTCCGCCATTCAATCATGGCCGGTCTATCTTTCCCCTCTCAACCCCTCTCTCCTGCCTTATCCCTATAAACCCCCGACACCCTGCATATAATCATGTATTGTCTTTCGAAGGTAATTATTCACAAAATGCTGGAGTAACTCAGCATCTCAGGAGAGAAGGAATGGGCGACGTTTCGGGTCGAGACCCTTCTTCAGACTGATGTCAGGGGGGCGGGACAAAGGAAGGATATAGGTGGAGACAGGAAGATAGAGAGAGAACTGGGAAGGGGAGGGGACGGGAGGGACAGAGGAACTATCTAAAGTTGGAGAAGTCAATGTTCATACCACTGGGCTGCAAGCTGCCCAGGCGAAATATGAGGTGCTGTTCCTCCAATTTGCGCTGGGCCTCACTATGGCACTGGAAGAGGCCCATGACAGGAAGGTCAGACTGGGAGTGGGAGTTGAAGTGCTGAGCCACCGGAAGATCAGGTTGGTTAAGGTGTTGAGCGAAGCGATCGCCGAGCCTGCGTTTGGTTTCGCCGATGTAGAGAAGTTGACATTCTAGAGCAGCGGATGCAATAGATGAGGTTGGAGGAGGTGCAGGTGAACCTCTGTCTCACCTGGAAAGACTGTTTGGGTCCTTGGATGGAGTCGAAGGGGGAGGTAAAGGGACAGGTGTTGCATCTCGTGCCGTTGCAGGGGAAAGTGCCCGGGGATGGGGCGGTTTGGGTAGGAAGGGACGAGTGGACCAGGGAGTTACGGAGGGAACGGTCTCTGCGGAACGCAGAAAGGGGAGGGGATGGGAAGATCTGGCCAGTGGTGGGGTCTTCCACTGACTCCCAGTTCTCCCTCTATCTTCCTGTCTCCACCTATATCCTTCCTTTGTCCCGCCCCCCTGATATCAGACTGAAGAAGGGTCTCGACCCAAAACATCGCCCATTCCTTCTCTCCTGAAATGCGGCCTGACCCGCTGAGTTACTCCAGCATTTTGTGAATAAATACCTTCGATTTGTACCAGCATCTGCAGTTATTTTCTTACACTATGTATTGTCTTTCCGCTGACTGGATAGCACTCAACAAAAGCTTTTCACTGTACCCCGGTACTGTGACCGTAAACTGAACAGTACTTGAAACCAGCGTCCGTACTTGTAATTCTGTTGCGCTCCATTGACCCGGTGCCAAGTACTCGGTGGGGGCCGATCTGTGGAAGGCTCTCCGCCCGTTCCCATCCTGGCTCAATCCTGCGCAGGTCCGGATTGCTGAAACCACATCAAGTCATTCGTGATTAAATAACCCCACAGCTTGTGCAAAATGACTGCGCGTTTCATGATCGTGACGGATGAGAGGGGATCTTATTGAAACGTATAAGATTACTAATCCTTGAGTGTCATTCACTGTCGTGCTGAGGAATTGCAGCATTTTGGGATGAGATAATAGTAAACCACCATCTGCAGTTCCTTCCTACAGTTTAAACACCCGTTTGCCAGTTTAGATGAATTCAAGAAATTGGAATTTAGAAGGATGAGAGGAGATCTTATCGAAACGTATAAGATTATTAAGGGGTTGGACACGTTAGAGGCAGGAAACATGTTCCCAATGTTGGGGGAGTCCAGAACAAGGGGCCACAGTTTAAGAATAAGGGGTAGGGGGGAAGTTGCATTGGATTTACGGGAGGGGGTCTCGGAGGGGAGGGCGCTCCTCAAACTGCGGAGCATGCTGGGACAATACAGCTCCCTCCCTCTCCCCCGTGACACACTGGCCAACCTGAGGAGCACCTTCAGCAACAGGCTGGTCCCACCAACATGCACCACACAACGCCACAGGAGATCCTTCTTCCCTGTGGCTATCAAACTCAATAGAAAATAGGTGCAGGAGGAGGCCATTTGGCCCTTCGAGCCAGCACCGCCATTCACTGTGATCATAATAATAATAATAATAATACATTTTATTTATATAGCGCTTTTCATATACTCAAAGACGCTTTACAGAGATTTTGAGAACATAGGGAAATGAATAAATAGATAAATAAGTAAATAAATAAATGAACAGAGAAAGGAGACAGAAGGTGAGGTGACCTTCAGTGGTTGAAGGCAGTACTGAACAGGTGAGACTTCAGCGATGTTTTGAATGTGGTGAGTGTGGAGGAGTCTCTAACGGTTTGGGGTAGTGAGTTCCATAGGGTGGGAGCAGCGATGGAGAAAGCCCTGTCCCCCCAGGATCTGAGTTTAGTCCGGATGTGGGGGGATTGGAGATTGGCAGCGGCAGAGCGGAGGGTGCAGGTGGGAGTGTGCCTGTGGAGGAGGTCGGTCAGGTAAGATGGGGCCAGGTTATGGAGGGCTTTATAGGTTATGAGGAGGATTTTGTACTGGATTCTCTGGGGGATGGGGAGCCAGTGGAGTTTATAAAGGACGGGGGTGATATGGTCACGGATCGAGGTGTGTGTGTGAGTAGACGGGCAGCGGAGTTTTAAATGTATTGAAGTTTATTGATGATTTTTGAGGGTGCGCCATAGAGGAGGCTGTTGCAGTAGTCCAGACGGGAGGTGATGAAGGCGTGGATGAGGGTTTCTGCAGCTGTGGAGGAGAGGGATGGACGGAGACGGGCAATGTTTTTGAGGTGGAAGAAGGCTGTCTTTGTGATGTGTTTGATCATCCCCAACTCCTCCCCCTTTAGTGGTGGAGTCACTGCGGGCTCGGTGGGCTGATGGGGCCGTTTCCCTGCTGTATCTCTAACGTGGCGGCGCCTAACGTCTGCGGCTCGCTAGCAGTCAGTTCGTCTTTTTTCCTTTTTTTTTGTTTTGTTGTGTGTCGGTGTTGGGATGGTTTTTGTATTTTTTGGGTTGTGTATGTGTGGGGGGTGGTGGTGTGGGTGGTGTGGGGTGGGGGGGGTGGTGGGGGAAACTTTTCTCTTTTAGATCTCTTCCTCACGGCGCAGGGTGCGGCTCGGCCGCGGGGCCTAACATCGCCCGATGCGGCTCGGCCGCTGGACTTTACATCGCCCGGTGCGGCTTGGCCGCTGGACTTAACAGTGCCCGGTGCGGCTCGGCCGCAGGACTTTTCATCGCCCGGTGCGGCTCGGCCGCGGGACTTTTCATCGCCCGGTGCGGCTTGGCCGCGGGACTTTACATCGCTGGTGCGGCTCGGCCGCTGGACATAACAGTGCCCGGTGCAGCTCGGCCACGTAGCCTAACATCGCCCGGTGCGGCTCGGCCGCGGGACTTTACATCGCCCGGCGCAGCTCGGCCGCGGGACTTTTCATCGCTGGTGCGGCTCGGCCGCGGGACTTAACATCGCCCGGTGCGGCTCGGCCGCGGGACTTAACATCGCCCGGTGCGGCTCGGCCGCGGGGCTTTACATCGCTGGTGCGGCTCGGCCGCGGGACTTTTCATCGCTGGTGCGGCTCGGCCGCTGGACTTAACATCGCCCGGTGCGGCTCGGCCGCGGGACTTAACATCGCCCGGTGCGGCTCGGCCGCGGGACTTAACATCGCCCGGTGCGGCTCGGCCGCGGGGCTTTACATCGCTGGTGCGGCTCGGCCGCGGGACTTTTCATCGCTGGTGCGGCTCGGCCGCTGGACTTAACATCGCCCGGTGCGGCTCGGCCGCGGGGCTTTACATCGCTGGTGCGGCTCGGCCGCGGGACTTTTCATCGCTGGTGCGGCTCGGCCGCGGGACTTAACATCGCCCGGTGCGGCTCGACCACGGGACTTAGCTGTGCAAGGCTTGGTCGCGGGGCCTTCCATCGCCCGGTTCGGCCGCGAGACGTTTCAGCGCCCGGTGCGACTCGGCCGCGGGGACTTCCATCCCCTTGCGGGGACTGTGCGGGTCGGTCGGGGACGAGCTGTCTGTCCGTGGGCGTGGGGAAGAGAGTGGAATTTTTGTTGCCTCCATCACAGTGAGGGGGTGTTTGGAGTCACTGTGATGGACGTTTGTGTTGGGGTTATGTGTCTTGTGTTCTTTTTTTGTATGACTGCTATGTAGTTTCGTTCGGTACCTTGGTACCGAATGACAAATAAAGCTCTGTTATACTGTTATACTGTTGTACTAAAACCTGTGCGTAAGGTATGGAGAATACTTATGAAAGCTGGAAGGGATACAACTGGGATACAAAGGGATACCCCCAAAGTTGGGGGAGTCCAGAACCAGGGGCCACACAGACTAAGAATAAAGGGTAGGCCATTGAAAACTGAGATGAGAAAAAAACCCTAATTTGAGGAAGGACATCCTTGTAATTGAGGCAGTGCAGCGTAGGTTCACCAGGTTAATCCCCGGGATGGAGGGACTGTCATACGAGGAAAGATTGGAAATACTTTGCTTGTATTCACTGGAGTTTAGAAGGATGAGAGGGGGATCTTATAGAAACATATAAAATCATAAAAGGACTGGACAAGCTAGATGCAGGAAAAATGTTCCCAATGTTGGGGGAGTCCAGAACCAGGGCCCACACAGTCTAAGAATAGAGGGGAGGCCATTTAAACCTGAGGTGAGAAGGAACTTTTTCACCCAGAGAGTTGTGAATTTGTGGAATTCTCTGCCACAGAGGGCAGTGGAGGCCGATTCACTGGATGGATTTAAAAGAGAGTTAGATAGAGCTCTAGGGGCAAGTGGAATCAAGGGATATGGGGAGAAGGCAGGCACGGGTTACTGATTGTGGACGGTCAGCCATGATCACAATGAATGTCGGTGCTGGCTCGAAGGGCCGAATGGCCTCCTCCTCCACCTATCTTCCACGTTTTCTATGTTAACTGTTACCGCATCGAGTCATTGGCATTACCTTGCACGTGGCGCCTGTCCTGGGCGGTTTAGCAAAGCGCTGCTGCTATTCAATGCTGTGGCTATGGAGGTCGTTCTTTGAGGAACCTTCAGCCAAAAACAAAAACACAGTTCAATGCAGTTTACAAGAACAAGCCCACCCTGGATTATGCGTGGATTTACGGCTGTGAGATCTCGTGTGTGGCTTCATCTTTCTCTGGTGGACAACTACACCTTGGACTTGTAGGAAAAAAAACTGCAGATGCTGGTAAAAATCGAAGGTAGACACAAAGGATATTCTTGCTATCGAGGGCGTGCAGCGTAGTTTTACCAGGTTAATTCCCGGAATGGCGGGACTGTCATATGTTGAAAGACTGGAACGACTGGGCTTGTACACACTGGAATTTAGAAGGATGAGAGGGGATCTTATCGAAACATATAAGATTATTAAGGGGTTGGACACGTTAGAGGCAGGAAACATGTTCCCAATGTTGGGGGAGTCCAGAACCAGGGGCCACAGTTTAAGAATAAGGGGTAGGCCATTTAGAACGGAGATGAGGAAAAACTTTTTCAGTCAGAGAGTTGTGAATCTGTGGAATTCTCTGCCTCAGAAGGCAGTGGAGGCCAATTCTCTGAATGCATTCAAGAGAGAGTTATATAGAGCTCTTAAGGATAGCGGAGTCAGGGGGTATGGGGAGAGGGCAGGAACGGGGTACTGATTGTGAATGATCAGCCATGATCACATTGAATGGTGGTGCTGGCTCGAAGGGCCAAATGGCCTACTCCTGCACCTATTGTCTATTGTCTAAAATGCTGGAGTAACTCAGCAGGTCAGGCAGCATCTCTGGAGAGAAGGAATGGGTGACGTTTCAGGTCGAGACCCTTCTTCAGACTGATGTCAGGGGTAGGGGCGGGATGCCCGAAACATCACCCATTCCTTCTCCCCAGAGATCCTGCCTGACCTGCTGAGTTACTCCAGCATTTTGTTCCTGCCTTCAATTTAAACCAGCATCTGCAGTTATTTTTCCTACTTCATCTCCAGGAACTAACTCAAAGAAGTTTACATGCAATCAATGATTAAACTACAGTAACTTAACTGGGTAGAATTACAGCTAATTTGCTACATTCATTGGTACAAAAGACAGTGAGATAATCAGAGTTTTTTTTGTTGTTAGTTCAGATAGGGAAGATACCAAAGAAAAGTCTGCTTCTCTCAAACGTCTGAAGGGTCCCGATTCGAGATATCGTCCGACCATTGCCTCCAGAGATGCTGCCCGACCTGCCGAGTTACTCCAGCACTTTTTGTCTTTTATTTGTAAGCCATTCCCTGTGTCTGCCTCTCTCCTTTGCCCTTTAACCCACCATCAGGGGCGGCACGGTGGCGCAGCGGTGGAGTTGCTGCCTCACAGCGCCAGAGACTCAGGTTCGATCGTGTCTACGGGTGGTTGTCTGTACTGAGTTTGTACGTTCTCCCCGTGACCCGCGTGGGTTTTCTCCGGGTGCTCCGGTTTCCTCCCACACTCCAAAGAAGTACAGGTTTGTAGGTTAATTGGCTCTGGTAAAAATTGTAGATTGTCCCCAGTGTGCAGGGATAGTGATATAGGCGCGGACTCAGTGGGCCGAAAGGCTTGTTTCCGAGCTGTATCTCTGAAGTCTAAATCAGCTGTTGTCCTGTGAGTCATCCAGACCCCAGCCTCTGAAATCTCTTCTTCAACATATACCACTCATAGAGTCATAGAGTCTTACAGTGTGGAAACAAGCCCAACCTGCCCACACACCGGCCAACATGTCCCATCTACACTAGTCTCACCTGCCTGCGCTTGGTCCATATCCCTCCAAACCTGTCCCATCCATGTACCTGTCTAAATGCTTCTTAAACATTGCAACAGCCCCTGCCTCAACTACCTCCTCCGGCAGCTCGTTCCATACACCCACCACCCTTTGCGTTAAAAAGTTACCTCTCGGTTTCTATTAAATCTTTTCCCCCCTCACCTTAAAACTATTTCCTCTGGTTCTCGATTCCCCTACTCTGGGCAAGAGACTCTGTGCATCTATTTGATCTATTCCTCTCACGATTTTGTACACCTCCATAAGATCACCTCTCCTCCTTTAAAATAGTTAAAACCTTCCATACAAAGTTTTAGTTATCTGCGCTGATTTCTGCTATCAAATTCTGGTTGTTCAAGAAGCCATTCTTAGTCACGTGTATTACCAAAAATGTGAAAAATTGTGGAATACATCTCTTCTAATTCTGAAAGCATTACAGGCATATTGTTTTGTACTGTATATATGACTTATATACGTCGAACTTTATCAAGTGAAATTTTTATATGTTATGCTGAGAAAACACTTCTTCACCCAGAGTTGTGAATGTGTGGAATTCTCCGCCACAGAGGGCAGTGGAGGCCAAATCACTGGATGGATTTAAGAGAGAGTTAGATAGAGCTCTAGGGTCCAGCGGAATCAAGGAATGTGGGGAGAAGGCAGGCACGGGTTACTGATTGTGGATGATCAGCCATGATCACAATGAATGGTGGTGCTGACTCGAAGGGCCAAATGGCCTCCTCCTGCACCTATTTTATATGTTTCTACCCCCCCTCCTCTCAAACCTATTTATCTCCTAACACATTCCTTCCTCTAGCTTCATAATTTGCAACCTTCAACCCTTTTATCTTCTGTTTTAACCTCAGGCCTTTGCTCCAACCAGCTGGCCATTGACGTTGTTCACCTGTTACCTGCCTCGCTTTCAACTACCTTTCCTCCTTCCCCTCCACACACAATGTGTGAAGCAGGGTCCCGACCTGAAACGTCACCTGTCCGTGTCCTCCAGAGATGCTGCCCGACCCACTGAGTTTACTCCAGCACTTTGCGTTCTTTAGCCTTAACTCAAAGACATGCTCGGTACTATAACAACATTTAAAAGACCTTTGGACAGGCTCATGGATAGGAAAGGTTCAGAAGGTTATGGGGCAAAGAAAGGCAGGTGGGATGAGTGTAGATGGGGCACCTTGGTCAACATGTGGAAGTTGGGCCAAAGGGCCTGTTCCCAGGCTGAACGACACTACGGGTCAATCCACACGACCCAACGAATATAAGACAATTCAATCTACTCAGCTACACTAATATGTTAAGATAGCAGAAGCATTGCCAATTTGTTTGAGCGTACAACAGGTACGCGATTCTCTTTGTTTTGGACAAGCTCAGAGTCAAACTGCGTGGAAACAGGCCCTTCGGCCCAACTTGCCCACACCGGCCAACATGTCCCAGCTACACTAGTCCCACCTGCCTGCGTTTGGCCCATATCCCTCCAAACCTGTCCTATCCATGTACCTGTCTAACTGTTCTTAAACGATGTGATAGCCCCAGCCTCAACTATCTCCTCTGGCAGCTTGTTCCATGCACCCACCACCACCTGTGTACCACTCAAGATTCCTGTAAAGGTCACCCCTCAGATTCCTCTTAAATCTTTCCCCCTTCACCTTAAACCTATGGTTCTCGATTCCACCACTCTGGGCAAGAAACTCGGTTGATTCCTCTCATGATTTTGTACCCCTCTATAAGATCACCCCTCATCCTCCTGCGCTCCAAGGAATAGAGTCCCAGCCTGCTCAACCTCTCCCTGTAGCTCAGGCCCTCCTGACAACATCCTCGTAAATCTTCTCTGTACCCTTTCCAACTTGACACCATCTTTCCTGTAACATGGTCCCCAGAACTGAACACAATAGTCTAAATGTGGCCTCACCAACATCTTATAAGGATCATAAAGGATAGGAGCAGAATTAAGCCATCCGGCCCCTCTAGCCTTCTCCGACGTTCAATCATGGCTGATCTATCTCTCCCTCTTTACCCCATTCACCCCATTCTCCTGCCTTCTCCCCATAACCCCTGACACCCGCACTAATCAACAATCTATCTATCTCTGCCTGAATAATAACCACTGACTTGTGGCCTCCACAGCCGTCTGTGGCAATGAATTCCACAGATTCACCGCCCTCTGACTAAAGAAATTCCTCCTCATCTCCTTCCTAAAGGGACGTCCTTTAATTCTGAGGCTGTGCCCTCTGGTCCTAGACTCTCCCACCAGTGGAAACATCCTCTCCACATCCACTCTATCCAGGCCGCTCACTATTCTGTACGTTTCAATGAGGTCCCCCCTCATCCTTCTAAGCTCCAGCGAGTACAGGCCCAGTGCCCACAAACGCTCATCGTATATTAAACCCAGTCATTCCCGGGATCATTCTCGTAAACCTCCTCTGGACCCTCTCCAGAGCCAGCACATCCTTGTATGACTGCAACATGACCTCCCAATGTCTATAACCTATACTCAATACTCTGACTGATGCAAAGGCCAAGCTAAGGTAACAGTGGCTAGAGTTGCTGTCTTACAGCGCTTACAACGCTAGAGACCCGGGTTCAATCCCGACTACGGGAGCGGTCTGTACGGAGATCTCCCCAAGACTGCGTGGGTTTTCTCCGAGATAATAGACAATAGGTGCAAGAGGAGGCCATTCGGCCCTTCGAGCCAGCACCACCATTCAATGTGATCATGGCTGATCATTCTCAATCAGTACCCCGTTCCTGTCTTCTCCCCATACCCCCTGACTCTGCTATCCTTAAGAGCTCTATCTAGCTCTCTCTTGAATGTATTCAGAGAATTGGCCTCCACTGCCTTCTGAGGTAGTGAATTCCACGGATTTACAACTCTCTGACTGAAAATGTTTTTCCTCATTTCCGTTCTAAATGGCCGACCCCTTATTCTTAAACTGTGGCCCCTGGTTCTGGACTCCCCCAACATCGGGAACATGTTTCCTGCCTCTAACGTGTCCAACCCCTTAATAATCTTATATCGTTTCGATAAGATCTCCTCTCATACTTCTAAATTCCAGTGTATACAAGCCTAGTCCAAAGACGTACAGGTATGTAGCTTAATTGACTGGGTGAATGTAAAAATTGTCCCTAGTGTGTGTGGGATAGTGTTAGTGTGCGGGGATCGCTGGGCGGCGCGGACTCGGTGGGCCGAAGGGCCTGTTTCCGCGCGGTATCTCTAAATCTAATACATCTAAATCTAGTCGCTGCAGTCTTTTCAGTTTCCTGCCACACTCCAAAGACCTACAGGTTTGTAGGTTAATTGGCTTGATACAAGTGTAAATTGTCCCTAGTGCGTGGGGATCGCTGGTCGGCGCAGACACGGTGGGCAGAAGGGCCTGTTTCCACGCTGTATCTCTAAACTAGACTAGACTAGCATTACCTTTGGCGGTGCTTCTTCTGCCTTCTTCACCCACGGGCCAGAGTCGTCCCGGATGGTGCGGGGAGGCAGCACGGGGGTCTCGGAGGTGGGGTCCGAGTTCTGGCGCAGCATCTCACCGCGCTTCACCGGTGCCGGCTCCTGGGGTCCGAGTTCTGGCGCAGCATCTCACCGCGCTTCACCGGTGCCGGCTCCTGCTCCTGCTCCTGGCTGGGGAAGGCGGCGACGTTCTTGGTCGGCTGGTCTTGGAGCGACTGAGACCGTGGAACCTGCACGGACGGTTTCAGTGCAACTAGGTGCGCCACTTGAAACTGAAAGAGAGTTTGAGGTGTGCATTTAGTCAGTTACATGGGGAGGACTGGTTTAGAGGGACACGGGGCCAAACGCAGGCAAGTGGGACTCGTGGAGATGGGACATGTTGGTCGGTGTGGGCAAGTTGTCCACACTGTGTGACTCTATGACTAACTGCAACCTGGAACGTGGCAACGCCAACAGCCTGACCGCGGGAGAAGACGGCAGGGGAAGAGAAAAGGCATTCTGGCCTTCCATCACAGTGAGGAGGAGACTGGAGGAGACTCACTGTGAGGGATGTTTCTTTTTGTGTGATTGTGTGTGTAATTGCTTATTTTTTATTGCTCTTATTGTTTGTTGGACTGTGGGTGACAAAATTACGTCCAAAAGACTTGTTTTTTTTGGATGACAATAAAGGTTATTCTGATTCTGATTCTGATGCTCAAACCCTGACTGATGAAGGCCAATGTTCCAAAAGCCTTCTTGACTACCCTGTCTACCTGCGACGCCACTGCAAGGAACTATGTACCTGAACTCCAAGATCCCTCTGCTTTACAACACTCCCTAGTGCCCTGCCATTGATGCTGAAATCCAAACAAAAAACAAAAAAGTGCTGGAGGAACTCAGCGGGTCAGGCAGCATCTGCGGAAGGAAACGGATAGACGACATTTTGGTCGGGACCCTTCTTCGGAGTTTTATGAACGAGGTTGAGGAGCAGCAATAAAACGGAGTTGGCATTTTCTGTTGGTTTTCTGCGTGGAAAAACATCGCTCTCCAGTACGAAATGCAAACAATTTGACATGCAAGGTCGGATTAGGGGCCCGCTTACTGAGCCTACAGCCGTAATGTTTCATCTGCTTCAATGAGTAGGAGATGGTGGTAGATTTCCCACACCGGTGAACATCCAGGGAATGGACATCGGGAGGGTGGACTCTTATAAGTACCTGGGTGTCCACCTCAACAATAAACTTGACTGGACCAACAATATCAATGCACTGTACAAAAAGGGCCAGAGCAGACTTTACCTGCTGAGGAGACTCGGGTCCTTAGGAGTGCAGGGGGCATTCCTAAGGACCTTCTACACACGGTGGTTGCATCGGCCATTTTCTATGGAGTGGTCTGCTGGAGCAGCAGCATCTCAGCGGTGGAAGGGAAGAGACTCGACAAGCTGGTCAGGAAGGCCAGCTCTGTCCTGGGTTGCCCCCTCGACTCAGTGCAGGCGGTGGGAGAGAGGAGGATGTTGGCAAAGATAACATGGCTGCTGGACAACGACTCCCACCCCATGCAGGACACTGTCACTGCACTGAGTAGCTCCTTCAGTGACAGACTCCTTCACCCCAAGTGCGTGAAGGAGAGATATAGGAGGTCCTCCCTTCCTGCTGCTGTGAGACTGCACAACCAGCACTGCTCCCAGCAGACGCGTCAACAGACCAGTCAACAGTAAAGGAAAAACACAGTAAATGATGACAATTATCCTTGTCTTTACTTTTATATATAACGAATGTCTCTTGCTATCCACTTTGCTGCTGTAACTGATTGAGAATGATCAGCCATGATCACATTGAATGGCGGTGCTGGCTTGAAGGGCCGAATGGCCTCCTCCTGCACCTATTGTCTATTGTCTAACTGCAAATTTCCCCGGTGTGGGACAAATAAAGCAATATATTATATTATTATATTATTATGATCCGACCCAGGTCGGATCGCCCGGTGCGGGGGAAGCTGAGACTCCCCCCCTCCCTCCCCCCGATGCAGGAGCTTGAGCGCCACGACGCGAGGGCCCAAACGCCTCGCGAGCAAGATCGTCCCGTCAACGGAAGGCTCGAGGGAGAACAAAGGAGGAAAGAGATTGAACTATTTTTCGCCTTCCATCACAGTGAGGAATGTGGAGGAGTCACTGTGGTAGATGTTCATAGAAACATAGAAAATAGGTGCAGGAGGAGGCCATTCAGCCCTTCGAGCCAGCACCGCCATTCAATGTGATCATGGCTGATCATCCACAATCAGTAACCCGTGCCTGCCTTCTCCCCATATCCCTTGATTCCACTAGCCCCTAGAGCTCTATCTAACTCTCTCTTAAATCCATCCAGTGATTTGGCCTCCACTGCCCTCTGTGGCAGAGAATTCCACAAATTCACAACTCTCTGGGTAAAAAGCTTTTTCTCACCTCAGGTTTAAATGGCCTCCCCTTTATTCTAAGACTGTGTGGCCCCTGGTTCTGGACTCCCCCAACATTGGGAACATTTTTCCTGCATCTAGCTTGTCCAGTCCTTTTATGATTTTATATGTTTCTATAAGATCCCCTCCCACCCTTCTAAACTCCAGTGAATACAAGCCCAGTCTTTTCAATCTTTCCTCATATGACAGTCCCGCCATACTAGGGATCAATCTCGTGAACCTACGCTGCACTGCCTCAATTACAAGGATGTCCTTCCTCAAATTAGGAGACCAAACCTGTACACAATACTCCATATGTGGTCTTACCAGGGCCCTGTACAATCCTCTCGTTATGAAGGCCAACATGCCATTAGCTTTCTAATGGAAATACATTTCATGTTGAAGTGTATTTTGTGTGTCCTGCAGCTTTTTATTGGTTTGACTGTGTGGCAAATGAAATTCATCATATGTTGCAAAACATACTTGGCTAATAAAGCATGATTATGATTAAGATTATGATATTGGGTAGGGAGGAACTGCAGATGCTGGTTTAAACTCTAGACCCCAAATGCTGGAGTAACCCAGCGGGTCAGGCAACGTCTCTGGAGAGAAGGAAAGGGTGAACTTTCGGGTCGAGAGTCTCAGTCTGAAGAAGGGTCTCAACCAGAAAACGTCGCCCATTCCTTCTATCCAGAGATGCTGCCTGTCCCGCTGAGTTACATAGAAACATAGAAAATAGGTGCAGGAGTAGGCCATTCGGCCCTTCGAGCCTGCACCGCCATTCAATATGATCATGGCTGATCATCCAACTCAGTATCCTGTACCTGCCTTCTCTCCATACCCCCTGATCCCTTTAGCCACAAGGGCCACATCTAACTCCCTCTTAAATATAGCCAATGAACTGGCCTCAACTACCTTCTGTGGTAGAGAATTCCACAGATTCAGCACTCTCTGTGTGGAAAAAAAACTTTCTCATCTCAGTCCTAAAAGACTTCCCCCTTATCCTTAAACTGTGACCCCTTGTTCTGGACTTCCCCAACATCGGGAACAATCTTCCCGCATCTAGCCTGTCCAACCCCTTAAGAATGTTGTACGTTTCTATAAGATCCCCCCTCACTCAATCTTCTAAAGTACTGCAGCATCTTGCGTCTATCTTCAGTGGTATTCGGGACGGAGCAGTAACTGTTGACAAGAGCAGGGAGAATCTGCGAACCATTTGTGTCCGTGAAGTTATCCAGAGCCCGTGGTTGACCACCCGCCCAGAGGAAGGATAAAAGTAGCCCCTCACTGGCACGCACCCACCTTTGACTGGGCTCCCTGTGGCTCCACTGGGCGGTGCATGGGCGGCGTCTGAGAGGCTTGGGTGGAATTGTTTGGGACCGGCTCAGAGAGGGACTGCAGCGACGGGTCGGATATGGTGGTCCCCATCTTCGGCTTCGCAGCGGGAGAGTTCTGCCGGTTCATTTTGGAGCGCTCCTCCACCTTGACACACAGAGCAATTGGGTTCAGGTCCATTACTGTCACGACACGATACACGATAGGGCGCGCGGGGCATGGAGCGCAGGAGGATGAGGGGTGATCTTATAGAGGTGCACAAAAACCATGAGAGGAATAGATCGAGTAGACACACAGAGTCTCTTGCCCAGAGTAGGGGAATCGAGGACCAGAGGACATAGGTTCAAGGTGAAGGGGAAAAGATTTAATAGGAATCTGAGGGGTAACATTTTCATACAGAGGGTGGTGGGTGTATGGAATGAGCTGCCAGAGGAGGTAGTTGAGGTTGGACTATCAGGGTGGCACGGTGGCGCAGCGGTAGAGTTGCTGCCTTACAGCAAATGCAGCGCCGGAGACTCAGGTTCGATCCTGACTACGGGCGCCGTCTGTACGGAGTTCGTACGTTTTCCCCGTGACCTGCGTGGGTTTTCTCCGAGATCTTCGGTTTCCTCCCACACTCCAAAGACATGCAAGTATGTAGGTTAATTGGCTGGGCAAATGTAAAAATTGTCCCTAGTGGGTGTAGATAAGTGTTAATGTGCGGGATCGCTGGGCGGCGCGGACCCGGTGGGCCGAAGGGCCTGTTTCCGCGCTGTATCTCTAAATCTAAATTTTTTTAAAACCAACCCATCATTTAAGAAACAGTTGGACAGGTACATGGATAGGACAGGCTTGAAGGGATATGGACCAAGCGCAGGCAGGTGGGACTAGGGTAGCTGAGACACTGTTGGCCGGTGTGGGCGAGTTGGGCCGAAGGGCCTGTTTCCACACTGTATCACTCTATGACAGAACTTTATTTATCCCAGGAGGGAAATTGATCTGCCAACAGTCATTAAAAACACAAAAAAACATGAAATTAAAGTGGAAAGGCTTAGGGGATGTGCAAAGATTGGGGGGAGAGTCAGTCTCAGTCTATCCAACGACAGAAGGCGGTGGATTGTAAAGTTTGAGAGGCACAGGGCAGAAAGATCTCTGTGGCGTTCTGTGCCGCATCTCGGTGGATGTGCGTGTGCCGAGGAAGAGTGAAGATCTTTTAGCTTTGCCTGCGATCCAGTCAAATCAGACAATCCAGTCAAATCAGTCAACTAGGCAGGCAAAGAATCACCACACTTTGTTGCCATCTTGTCCAAACGTCAAGGCAGTCAAGTAACGTGCAGGAAAATAACTGCAGATGCTGCTTTAAATCGAAGCTGGACACAAAATGCTGGAGTAACTGAGCGGGTCAGGCAGCGTCTCTGGAGAGTAGGAATGGGTGACGTTTTGGGTCGAGACCCTTCTTTCAGGTACTTTAATAGCGAGTCTGGGTCAAAACGTGGTCATAGAGCTGGAGGGCAGGAGGAATCACAGAGGGGGAGCAGTGAGAGAGGATGTTGATAAACTCTCGTCGAAGAGAGGAGGAGAAGAACTTCTTCAAAGTGGACATACCTTGAGGAGAATTTGCAGTGGAAATGTTTCCTACACATTTGCAGGATGTGTAGGAAAATAGCTGCAGATGCTGGTTTAAATCGAAGGTAGACACAAAATGCTGGAGTAACTCAGCGGGACAGGCAGCATATCGGGAGAGAAGGAATGGTTGACGTTTCAGACTGAAGAAGGGTCTCGGCCTGAAACGTCACCCATTCCTTCTCTACGGAGATGCTGTGTGACCCGCTGAGTTACTCCACCATTTTGCGTCTACAGTCAAGTAATGTGATATAAATCAGACAATGAATACAATCAAGACAAACACAAGTACCCCCACGGGCAGAGCACAGAGAAAAAATATCAGAGGGAAGGATATTGCTCAGATTTAGTTTCGTTTTTGAGATGCAGCGCGGAAACAGGCCCTTTGGCCCACTGCGTCCGTGCTGACCAGCGATCCCCTCACACTATCCTACACACACTAGGGACAAGTTACAATTACACCAAGCCAATTAACCTACAAACCTGAGGTAGACACAAAATGCTAGGGTAACTCAGCTGGTCAGGCAGCATCTCGGGAGAGAAGGAATGGGTGATGTTTCGGGTCGAGACCTTTCTTCAGAAGGGTCTCAACCTGAAACGTCACCCATTCCTTCTCTCCAGAGATGCTGCCTGACCTGCTGAGTTACTCCAGCATTTTGTGTCTACCTCAGGTTTGAAGTATCCTTCTCTCCAGAGATGCTGCCTGACCCGCTGAGTTACTCCAGCATTTTGTGTCTACCTTCGATTTAAACCAGCATCTACAGTTTTTTTCCTACACCTACAAAAGTGTACGTCTTTGGAGTGTGGGAGGAAACCGGAGATCTCGGAGAAAACCCAAGAGGTCACGGGGTGAACGTACAAACTCCGTACAGACAGCATCCATAGTCAGGGTTGAACTTGGGTCTCTGGCGCTGTGAGGCAGCAACTCTACCGCTGCGCCACCATATGGGTAAATGTAAAAAGAAATTGTCCCTAGTGGGTGTAGGATAGTGTTAATGTACGGGGATCGCTGGGCGGCACGGACTTGTTGGGCCGAAAAGGCCTGTTTCCGGCTGTATATATATGATATGATATGATATGATATAAGAGATAGGCGATTGTATCGGATGGTAGATGATTCACCTCTGGGACCAGCAGGCAAAGAGTTGCCACCATTTTGTCGAAATGTCAAGGCAGTCAAGCTATTTGATCTTCATCAAGATCTCCAGTGGTTTTTATGGATTGGATAGCTGCGCAATCTCGATTGAGAATTTGGTTTGGATCAAACGGGACGGAGCTGAATGTTGTCACGATTCCTGATTTCCAATGCACCCAGAGGCAAATACGTAATTTAAGGGATGACAAATGCTCAATGCTAAATTGTGACGGGCAGCAATAGGGAACAGATTATTATGTGTGGATATTTAAAGTCATGGTTTTTGAACAACTAGACAGTGGGTGAAGCAGCATCACACAACCACGGTTAAACTATGTGTAGGAAGGAACGGCAGATACACAAAATGCTGGAGTAACTCAGCGGGTCAGGCAGCATCTCTGGAGAGAAGGAACTGCAGATGCTGATTTAAACCGAAGATAGACACAAAAAGCTGGAGTAACTCAGCAGGACGGGCAGCATCTCTGGAGAGAAGGAATAGGTGACGTTTCGGGTCGAGACCCTTCTTCAGACTGAGAATCAGGGGAGAGGGAAACAAGAGACACAGACAGTGAGATATAGAACAAATGAATGAAAGATATGCAAAAAAGTAACAGTGACAAACAGGCCACAGTTGGCTTATTATTGTTAGATTATTATGTATGGATAAGGTCACGATGTTTCAACAAGCAGACAGTGGGTGAAGCTACATCACACAACCACAGTTAAACTATTGCAGTCACAACGTGAGAGATGACATTTTAATGCCTCGTAGACAATACAGACATAGCGTTAAGGCCAGCCAACTAATTCTTTAACATAAGATAGGCACAAAGTGCTGGAGTTTAGAAGGATGAGGGGGGGGACACCTCATTGAAACTTACTGAAGTGAGCGGCTTGGATAGAGTGGATGTGGAGAGGATGTTTCCACTAGTGGGAGAGTCTAGGACCAGAGGGCACAGCCTCAGAATTAAAGGACACTCCTTTAGGAAGGAGATGAGGAGGAATTTCTTTAGTCAGAGGGTGGTGAATCTGTGGGATTCATTGCCACAGACGGCTGTGGAGGCCACAAGTCAGTGGATATTTTTATGGCAGAGGTAGACAGATTCTTGATTAGTGCGGGTGTCAGGGGTTATGGGGAGAAGGCAGGAGAATGGAGTTAGGAGGGAGAGATAGATCAGCCACGATTGAATGGCGGAGTGGACTTGATGGGCCGAATGGCCTAATTCTTCTCCGATCGCTTATAACCTTATGAGGAACTCAGCGGATCAGGCAGCATCTCTGAAGAAAAAGGACAGGTGATGTTTCTGATAGATCTGGAGAGGTGAGAGAAGGCTCTAGCGGTCTACTTTTACGCTGCAAAGTCAATGCTATTCTTTGCAAGGAGAGCAAGGAACCAAAGGGTCAAACCAACAAAAGATATATAAGAAAATAACTGCAGATGCTGGTACAAATCAAAAGTATTTATTCACAAAATGCTGGAGTAACTCAGCAGGTCAGGCAGCATCTCAGGAGAGAAGGAATGGGTGACGTTTCGGGTCGAGACCCTTCTTCAGACCAACAAAAGACATCAGTCTGAATAAAGCTCCCGGCTCAAAACGTCAACTATTCATTTTCTCCACAGCTGCTGTCTGACTTGCTGAGTTACTCCAGCACTTTGCGTCCATCTTGGATACAAACAAGCATCTGCAGTTCCTTTTTTTAAAATCACATTTAATTCTTTGACGCCTTGTTCACATATTTTAACCCGAGGGGCTGGATAAGGAACACTCAATTCTGCAGAGCTTTACTGATCTTTTATCTTTTAATGGTGGCCTTAAGCAAGCAAAGACCTTGTGTCTGTATAAATCTGCAACTGTGAAAATTATGTTTCCCGTGACTTTAAAAATAAATGTATTCACAGGATGTTGGCGGTGATCAAGGCTGACATTTCTGTCCATATCTAATTTGCCCTGCACTAATTTGCCTCGTGCCACAGCTGTAGAGTTGCTGCCTCATAGCACCGGAGACCCGGGTTCCATCCTGACTGCGGGTGCTGTCTGTGCGGGGTTTGTACGTTCTCCTCGTGACCGCGTGGGTTGCCTCCGGAAGCTCTGGCCTCCTCCCACAGTAACCTACAAACCCACACATCTTTGGAGCGTGGGGGGAAACCGAAGATCTCCCACGCAGGTCACGGGGAGAACGTGCAAACTCCGTACAGACGGCGCCCGTAGTCGGGATGGAACCCGGGTCTCCGGCGCTGCATTCGCTGTAAGGCAGCGACTCTACCGCTGCGCCACCGTGACCGCCTGGAGCCTTTCCTCCAGGAGCTTCAAAGACGTGCAGGTTTGTAGGTTAATTGGCTTGGTGTAAATGTAAATTGTCCCCAGCACGTAGGATATAGAGGACGGGGAAATCGCTGGTCGGCGCGGACTCGATGGGCCTGTTTCCACGCTGTATCTCTCTAAACTAAAATAAACTGACCGACTTAATACCCAAACAGTCTTTCCAGGTGAGACAGAGGTTCACCTGCACCTCCTCCAACCTCATCTATTGCATCCGCTGCTCTAGATGTCAACTTCTCTACATCGGCGAGACCAAACGCAGGCTCGGCGATCGTTTCGCTCAACACCTTCGCTCAGTCCGCCTTAACCAACCTGATCTTCCGGTGGCTGAGCACTTCAACTCCTCCTCCCACTCCCAGTCTGACCTTTCTGTCATGGGCCTCCTCCAGTGCCATAGTGAGGCCCACCGGAAATTGGAGGAACAGCACCTCATATTTCGCCTGGGCAGCTTGCAGCCCAGCGATATGAACATTGACTTCTCCAACTTTAGATAGTTCCCCAGTCCCTCTCTTCCCCTCCCCCTTCCCAGATCTCCCTCTATCTTCCTGTCTCCACCTGTATCCTTCCTTTGTCCCGCCCCCCATGACATCAGCCTGAAGAAGGGTCTCGACCCGAAACGTCACCCATTCCTTCTCTCCAGGGATGGTGCCTGACTCGTTGAGTTACTCCAGCTTTTTGTGAATACCTTCGATTTGTACCAGCATCTGCAGTTATTTTCCTACATAATCAGAGGGCAGTTAAGGTCAAGTGGGTCTGACCAAAGTCAGACTAGGTAAGGACTATAGATGTGGCCATGGAGCAAATGAGAATTTCAATGAGGGGGATGGACGTTTGAGCAGAGGGATGACAGTGTACAAACCAAGGCATTGAGGCACAGAAAACTGCTGTTCCTGTAGCAGATATTAAGCAACAGTAGGTGTAGGAACCGGAGATGGACACAAAATGCTGGAGTAACTCAGCGGGACACACGGATCTCTGGAGAAAAGGAATAGGTGACTTTTCAGGTCGAGACCCTTCTTCAGACCCAAAACGTCACCCGTTCCCTCTCTCCAGAGATGCTGCCTGCCCCGCCGAGTTACTCCAGCATTGTGTGTCTATCTTAAGAAACCATATATGTTGCTGGTCTTTAGACAGCTATGGCTAAACCAATGTGTGGGGAAGAAAACTGCAGGTGCTGGTTTAAATCAAAAGTAGACACAAAATGCTGGAGTAACTCAGCGGGACAGGCAGCATCATTGGAGAGAAGGAATGGGTGATGTTTTGGGTCATATCATATCATATCATATATATACAGCCGGAAACAGGCCTTTTCGGCTCTCCAAGTCCGTGCCGCCCAGTGATCCCCGCACATTAACACTATCCTACACCCACTAGGGACAATTTTCACATTTACCCAGCCAATTAACCTACATACCTGTACGTCTTTGGGTCGAGGCCCTTCTTCAAACTAGGGACAATTTACAATCTTTATCGAAGCCAATAAACCTACAAACCTGTGCATCTTTGGAGTGTGGGAGGAAACTCAAATGTCACCGTACCGTAACTGGTACATGTGACAATAAACTGACCTTGAAACCAGAGCACGCGGAGAAAACCCACGCGGTCACGGGGAGAACGTACAAACTCCGTACAGGCAGCACCCGTAGTCAGGATTGAACTTGGGTCCCTGGCGCTGTGTGGCGTCATCTGTACCGCTGTGCCACCGTGCCTCACCATTAGTCTTGAAATGCTTTAATAACTTTGAGAGAGTTGGAGGGCAGGGGTGGGGGGGGGGGGGGGGGGGAAGGGGTGCTCTTGGGGGAAATCAAGAACTTAAATCACTGTTTTTGAGGAATGTTTAATGGAGATGTGTGGAGTAAGGTTTTTTTCCCCATATTCTTGCTATTGAGGGCGTGCAGCGTAGGTTTACTAGGTTAATTCCCGGAATGGCGGGACTGTCATATGTTGAAAGATTGGAGCGACTAGGCTTGTATACACTGGAATTTAGAAGGATGAGAGGGGATCTTATCGAAACGTATAAGATTATTAAGGGGTTGGACACGTTAGAGGCAGGAAACATGTTCCCAATGTTGGGGGAGTCCAGAACAAGGGGCCACACACAGTTTAAGAATAAGGGGTCGGCCATTTAGAACTGAGATGAGGAAAAACTTTTTCAGTCAGAGAGTTGTGAATCTGTGGAATTCTCTGCCTCAGAAGGCAGTGGAGGCCAATTCTCTGAATGCATTCAAGAGAGAGCTAGATAGAGCTCTTAAGGATAGCGGAGTCAGGGGGTATGGGGAGAAGGCAGGAACGGGGTACTGATTGAGAATGATCAGCCATGATCACATTGAATGGCGATGCGTAGAGGCTCGAAGGGCCGAATGGCCTCCTCCTGCCCTTATTGTCTATTGTCTATAAGAGTGGCGGGGGCCTGAAAACGCACTGGCAGAGGCAGATGATGAGAGTGGCATTTCAGAGGCATTTGGAGAAGCGCGTGGAAGTGCAGGAAATGGAGGGATAGGGGTTACGTGCAGGCAGATGCGATCGGTCCAACTTTAGTTTGGTTTTTCACGCGTAGGAAGGAACCACAGATGCGGGTCCACACCGAAGATAGGACACAAATAAGCTGGAGTAACCCAGCGGGTCAGGAGGAGTTCTGGAGACAAGGAACAGGTGACGTTTGGGGCCGAGGCCCCTCTTCAGACGGACACGTTGCACGCATTACCTCCTTCGCCCAGGCTGGCTTGTCGGTGGGATTCACATTCTTGTTGTAGTAATAGAGCTGCTTCTTCTCTTGAGGCTGTTGCTGTTGCTGCTGCTGCTGTTTCTGGAGCTGCTGCTGCTGTTGCTGCTGCTGTAGGGACATGAGGAACGCATGCTCCTGCTGCAGTTGCCTCTGCAGCCGCTCGGACTGCCTCTGCTCCTCCAGCTGCTTCCTCTTGTACTCCTGAACAAAGAAGATGGAGGTGGGGAAGGCAGTGAGAACGGTGGCGGTCAGGCACCACGGTCACCGCGCGCAAAACCCGCCAACTCAGCCATGCCAACGTAAAACTACCCGGTCAGTCAACTACAGCAACTAACACATCAGCCAAAACATTATGCCCTGATGAGCCAAAACATCACGCCCACCTGCCTAATATGCTGTTGGTCCTCCGTGTGCAGCCCCATACACAGCAGGGTGCGATGCACTGTGTATTGTGACACATTCCTCCCGTGACCACCATTAACATTTTCTGTGACTTGTGCCACAGTCGACCTTCTGTCGGTTCGGATCAGACGGGATAGCCTTCGTTGCCCTCGCGCATCGATGAGCCTTGGGCGCCCAACATTTTTTTAGATTTTAGATTTTTAGATTTAGAGATACAGCGCGGAAACAGGCCCTTCGGCCCACCGAGTCCGCGCCGCCCAGCGATCCCCGCACACTAACACTATCCTACACACACTAGGGACAATTATTTTTTACATTCACCCAGTCAATTAACCTACAAACCTGTACGTCTTTGGAGTGTGGGAGGAAACCGAAGATCTCGGAGAAAACCCACGCAGGTCACGGGGAGAACGTACAAACTCCGTACAGACGGCGCCCATAGTCAGGATCGAACCTGAGTCTCCGGCGCTGCGTTCACTGTAAGGCAGCAACTCTACCGCTGCGCCACCGTGCCACCCCCTGTCTGTCGCCGGTTTGTGGGTTTTGCCCTCCTCGGACCACTGTCGGTCGGTACTCACCACTGCTGACCGGGTGCACCCCACAAGCCTTGCCGTTTCAGAGATGCTCTGACCCAGTCGTCTGGCCATAACAATTTGGCCCTTGTCAGGTCTTTACTCCTGCCCATTTCTCCTGCATTCAACACATCAACTTCAAGAACTGACTGTTCACTTGCTACCTAATATATCCCACCCCTTGACAGGTGCCATTGTAACAAGATAATCAATGTTATTCACTTGGCCTGTCAGTGGTCATAATGTTTTGGCTGATCACAGTGGCACTAACGTGAACACCAACATCTCCCTTGTCAGCATCACTAGCAGCGTGCACTATTTCTTTTACTTTAAACTCATAGCAAGTCAACCAAAGGATGCAGAAGTTTCAGCCACAACCCATTAAAACCAAAAAAATGAGGGCGTATGTGTTAACGACAGGGCGATAGTACCCCTGGCCTTGTTTCCTCGAGTGGTAGAGTCCTCAACTGGAGGACACAGCCTCAGAATAAAAGGACGTACCTTTACAACGGAGACAAGGAGGAACATCTTTAGCTTAGTTTAGACAGACACCAAAACCTGGAGTAACTCAGCGGGACAGGCAGCATCTCTGGAGAGAAGGAATGTGACATTCCGGGTCGGGCCCTTCTTCAGACCCTCAGTTTAGGGACATAGAGTGGAAATAGGCCCATGGAGTCTGCGCCCACCAACAATCCCCGTGTACCAGCACTGTCCTAAACACTAGGAACAATTTACAATTTTTTACGAAAGTCTGCACATCTTTGGAGTGTGGGCATGCGTGTTAATGGAATGTTGGCCTTCATAACAAGAGGAGTTGAGTATAGGAGCAACGAGGTCCTTCTGCAGTTGTACAGGGCCCTAGTGAGACTGCACCTGGAGTACTGTGTGCAGTTTTGGTCTCCAAATTTGAGGAAGGATATTCTTGCTATTGAGGGCGTGCAGCGTAGGTTTACTAGGTTAATTCCCGGAATGGCGGGACTGTCATATGTTGAAAGACTGGAGCGACTAGGCTTGTATACACTGGAATTTAGAAGGATGAGAGGAGATCTTATCAAAACGTATAAGATTATTAAGGGGTTGGACACGTTAGAGGCAGGAAACATGTTCCCAATGTTGGGGGAGTCCAGAACAAGGGGCCACAGTTTAAGAATAAGGGGTAGGCCATTTAGAACGGAGATGAGGAAAAACGTTTTCAGTCAGAGAGTTGTAAATCTGTGGAATTCTCTGCCTCAGAAGGCAGTGGAGGCCAATTCTCTGAATGCATTCAAGAGAGAGCTCTTAAGGATAGCGAAGTCAGGGGGTATGGGGAGAAGGCAGGAACGGGGTACTGATTGAGAATGATCAGCCATGATCACATTGAATGGCGGTGCTGGCTCGAAGGCCTGAATGGCCTCCTCCTGCACCTATTGTCTATTATCTAATGGCAAGGCAATAGCACACGTGCCTTGTTTCCGGATGTGGGTTCGTCTAGGACTGCTGAGCACAGCCTCAGAATAAAAGGACGTACATTTAGAATGGAGAAGCGGAGGAGTTTCTTTGCCAGAGTGTGGTGAATGTGGAATCCATTGCTACAGACGGTGGTGGAGGCTAAGTCATAGGTTATTTCTAAATCGGAGATTGGCACGTTCTTGATTAGGAAGGGAGCCAAAGGTCACGGGAAGAAGGCAGGAGAATGGGGTTGAGGAGGGGAGAAGATTGATCAGCCATGATTGAATGGCAGAGCAGACACGATGGGCTGAATGACCTAATTCTTCCCCTGTGTCTTAAGGTCTAATTACTTATTAAGCACCAAGTCTGGGATCACAAATAGACCAGGCTAAGGAGAGAGGTTTCCTCATTCAAAGGTAAATGAATCTTTTGAATTTAATAAACGGATGGATTCCTTCAGTCCAGAATTTTACCCCCGAATTAATTTTTACTTTCAGGCATAAACTGTCAAACCTCTGACTTAAGCACATGTTACTAGGAAAAATAAAACTGCAGAAGGTGGTTTAAGTCGAAGGCACACAAAAACGCTGGAGTAACTCAGCGGGTCAGGCAGCATCTCGGGAGAGAAGGAGTGGGTGACGTTTCGGATCAAAGCTTTGGAATGGGAGTGAGTAAAACATTTAAAAAGAGATTAGATCGGAGAGCAAGAGTTCTGTGCCGTTGGGCTGATCAAGATCTAGAACAGTGAACGCCAATCTCCCACACTGCCAAAGCATTTGCTTTTCATTCATCGCACTTAAAAGGTAAACATCTGCTCCTCCTCCACATGCAACACTCCACAGCCGAGAGGGAGGCCAGCCTACCTCTGTCAGTTTTATTCTATAAATAACACCTCGCACAGCAGAGGAGCAACCCAGGGTTTCACACACACGCTTTCACCCTGGGAAGAAACATTTGACGCCAGGCTCTCAGTTGCCACAGTGTCAAAAACTGGCCACTTAACACACGGAAAGACAAATGGAGGGCTTTGAGCGGCTGGATTTTATGCCATTAGGGAAGGAAAACTTGTCATTTAGACTTTGGAGTTTACTTTTGGCTTTAGAGATAGCGCGGCAGTAGAGTTGCTGCCTTACAGCGAATGCAGCGCCGGAGACCCACGTTCCATCCCGACTACGGGCGCTGTCTGTGCGGAGTTTGTACCTTCTCCCCGTGGGGTTTTCTCCAAAATCTTTGGTTTCCTCCCACACTCCAAAGACATGCAGGTTTGTAGGTTCATTGGCTTGATAAATGTAAAAATTGTCCCTGGTGTGTGTAGGATAGTGTTAGTGTGCGTGGATCGCCAGGCAGTGCGGACCCGATGGGCCGAAGGGCCTGTTTCCGCGCTGTATCTCTAAATAAAAAAACCCTAAATAAGGCGTGGAAACAGGCCCTTCGGCCCAACTTGCCCATGCCGAACAACATGGACAATCTATACTAGTCCCATCTGTCTGCCCTGCATCCCTCTAAACTTATCCTTTAGTCTTTAGATTTTAGAGATACAGTGTGGAAACAGGCCCTTTGCCCCACCGATACTGCTCTAACCACCGATTACCCCATTCACTAGCACCATCCTACACATTAGGGACACTTTACAATTTTTACAGAAGTCAATAACCTAAAACAAATTTGTGTCTCTGGAGTGCGGGAGGAAACCGGAGCACCCGGAGAAAACCCATGCAGGTCACGGGGTGAACGTGCAAACTCTGTACAGACAGCGCCCCTGGTCAGGATCAAACCCGGGTCTCCGGCGCGGTGGGGCAGCAGCTCTACCCGCTGCGCTGCCATGCAACTGGGGTGTTGTACTGCTCTTTATAAAGTACGGGGGTAGACAACAGACAATAGGTGCAGGAGGAGGCCATTCGGCCCTTCGAGCCTGTACGCACCGCCATTCAATGTGATCATGGCTGATCATTCTCAATCGGTACTCCGTTCCTGCCTTCTCCCCATACCCCCTGACTCCACTATCCTTAAGAGCTCTATCTAGCTCTCTCTTGAAAGCATTCAGAGAATTGGCCTCCACTGCCTTCTGAGGCAGAGAATTCCACAGATTCACAACTCTCTGACCGAAAAAGTTTTTCCTCATCTCCGTTCTAAATGGCCGACCCCTTATTCTTAAACTGTGGCCCCTTGTTCTGGACTCCCCCAACATTGGGAACATGTTTCCTGCCTCTAACATGTCCAACCCCTTAATAATCTTATACGTTTCGATAAGATCCCCTCTCATCCTTCTAAATTCCAGTGTATACAAGCCTAGTCGCTCCAGTCTTTCAACATATGACAGTCCTGCCATTCCGGGAATTAACCTAGTAAACCTACGCTGCACGCCCTCAATAGCAAGAATATCCTTCCTCAAATTTGAAGATCAAAACTGCACACAGTACTCCAGGTGCGGTCTCACTAGGGCCCTGTACAACTGCACACAGTACTCCAGGTGCGGTCTCACTAGGGCCCTGTACAACTGCAGAAGGACCTCTTTGCTCCTATACTCAACTCCTCTTGTTATGAAGGCCAACATTCCATTGGCTTTCTTCACTGCCTGCTGTACCTGCATGCTGGTGGGGGGGGGGGGAGGGAAACAGATTCAAGAATGACTTTCCAAATAGAATTGGATATGCACTGGAAGGGGAAGGGGGAGGGGAAGGGGAAGGGGAATATTGGCGATTATGGGGAAGGGCCAGAGGAATGAGACTAATTGGATATGCTTTTCAAAGAGCTGGCTGATATGATTCCACAGCGCTGTTTGCACACAGCAATGGGAGGGGAGCACACATGCCAGCAGATAAGACAGGTTATAATTAGCAATAGCTTCATTGCTTCTATCTCCAATGTGGATTGAAGTCCAGAGAAAAATATATTGCTACTGAAATCATCCATAATCAGTCATGGTGACCGTGAAACATGTCGAATACTGTAAAAAAGAAGGGTCTCGACCCGAAACGTCACCCATTCCTTCTCTCCCGAGATGCTGCCTGACCTGCTGAGTTACTCCAGCATTTTGTGAATAAAAACTCACTTTGTTTACCTAGTCTGACTTCCAAGTAGTTTCCGCTTCAATATTTCCTTCTGAAAAGACTGAGCAAGCAAAGAGGGCGAGGGGTGACCTTATAGAGGTGTATAAATCATGAGAGGAATAGACCGGGTAGACGCACAGAGTCTCTTGCCCAGAGTAGGGGAATCGAGAACCAGAGGACATGGGTTTAAGGTGAAGGGGAAAAGATTTAATGGGAATCTGAGGGGTAACTTTTTCACACAGAGGGTGGTGGGTGTATGGAACGAGCTGCCAGAGGAGATTGTTGAGCCAACGTTTAAGAAACAGTTAGACAGTACAGGGATAGGACAGGTTTAGAGAGATATTGGCCAAACCCGGGCAGGTGGGACTAATGTAGCTGGGCAGGTTGGGCCAAAGGGCCGGTCTCCACGCTGTACCACTAGATGACTCTAAAGAGAGACGGTGGGGGAGGAACACGCAAGATTAGGATGGGGCAGCTCGAGGTGCCAATGGCAGAGCGACTGATTGATTATTTGAAAGGTACAGTATGGAAACAGGCCCTTTCGGTCCACTGTGGTTTATGATTGTGTGTGTGTGTTATTGCTTATTTTTATTGGTTTTATTGTTGGACTGTGGGTAATTTTTCATTTCGCTGCGCATTTTATAGAACTTATAGATTTTAAGATTTTATAGATCTTATAGAAACTTACAAAATTCTTAAGGGGTTGGACAGGCTAGATGCAGGAAGATTGTTCCCGATGTTGGGGAAGTCCAGAACAAGGGGGTCACAGTTTAAGGATAAGGGGGAAGTCTTTTCGGACCGAGATGAGAAGGTTTTTTTTCACACAGAGAGTGGTAAATCTGTGGAATTCTCTGCCACAGAAGGTAGTTGAGGCCAGTTAATTGGCTATATTTAAGATTGAGATAGATGTGGTCCTTGTGGCTAAAGGGATCAGGGGGTATGGAGAGAAGGCAGGTACGGGATACTGAGTTGGATGATCAGCCACGATCATATTGAATGGCGGTGCAGGCTCGAAGGGCAGAATGGCCTACTCCTGCACCTATTTTCTATGTTTCTATGTCTATGTTTATGTGTATGTGACAAATAAATTGACTATTGACTATTGACTGAGTCCATGCCGACCATTGATCACACGTTATTTATTCACAAAATGCTGGAGTAACTCAGCGGGTCGGGCAGCATCTCAGGAGAGAAGGAATGGGTGACGTTTCGGGTCGAGACCCTTCCCCAGACTGACATTCCATTCCTTCTTACCCGAGATGCTGCCTGACCCGCTGAGTTACTCCAGCATTTTGTGAATAAATACTTTCGAATAGGGCGGCACGGTAGCGCAGCGGTAGAGTTGCTGCTTTACAGCGAATGCAGCGCCGGAGACTCAGGTTCGATCCTGACTACGTGTGCTGCACTGTAAGGAGTTTGTACGTTCTCCCCGTGACCTGCGTGGGTTTTCTCCGAGATCTTCGGTTTCCTCCCACACTCCAAAGACGTACAGGTATGTAGGTTAATTGGCTGGATAAATGTAAAAATTGTCCCTAGTGGGTGTAGGATAGTGTTAATGTACGGGGATCGCTGGGCGGCACGGACTTGGAGGGCCGAAAAGGCCTGTTTCCGGCTGTATATATATGATATGATATGATATGATTTGTACCAGCATCTGCAGTTATTTTCTTACACTACTTATTGATCACACGTTGGTCACACTGGTTCGATATTCACATCCACTCCCAATTTCTGGATGATGCCTCAGTCCAAAGTGACTGACACCGAGGTGAATGGGCACCAACGTTGTTCTGAACGCGCCGTCACTTTAAGTTAACACACAAACAAGCACCCGTAGTCAAGAGTGTGGGAGGAAACCGGAGCACCCGGAGAAAACCCACGTGGTCACGGGGAAAACATTCAAACTATGTACAGATAGCACCCGTAGTCAGGATCGAACCCAGGTCTCTGGTGCAGTTTTTAGGGCTAACTGAATCAATAGACAATAGCTGCAGGAGGAGGCCATTCGGCCCTTCGAGCCAGCACCACCATTCAATGTGATCATGGCTGATCATTCTCAATCAGTACCCCGTTCCTGCCTTCTCCCCATACCCCCTGACTCCGTTATCCTTAAGAGGTCTATCTAGCTCTCTCTTGAATGCATTCAGAGAATTGGCCTCCACTGCCTTCTGAGGCAGAGAATTCCACAGATTCACAACTCTCTGACTGAAAAAGTTTTTCCTCATCTCCGTTCTAAATAAGGCCTACCCCTTATTCTTAAACTGTGGCCCCTGGTTCTGGACTCCCCCAACATTGGGAACATGTTTCCTGCCTCTAACGTGTCCAACCCCTTAATAATCTTATACGTTTCGATAAGATCCCCTCTCATCCTTCTAAATTCCAGTGTATACAAGCCTAGTCGCTCCAGTCTTTCAACATACGACAGTCCTGCCATTCCGGGAATTAACCTAGTAAACCTGAATCAAGGGATGTGGGGAGAAAGCAGGAACGGGGTACCGATTTTGGATGATCAGCCGTGATCTCATTGAATTGTGGCGCTGCCTCGAAGGGCTGAATGGCCTCCTCCTGCACCTATTTTCTATGTATCTATATAAGGCAGCAACTCTACCACTGTGTCACCGCGCCACCTCTTAAGTAGATTATGTAGACATTTTTATCAGAAAACTTGTGCAATGAGATATGGCAAATCAAAACCAATGTATCTGGAAATAACTTACCACTGAAGTATTGGGCTGTAGAATTGATGTGGCAATAAAGAGAAAGCATGTTACGACCAGCAAAGA
This sequence comes from Rhinoraja longicauda, assembly GCF_053455715.1. Lineage (NCBI taxonomy): Eukaryota > Metazoa > Chordata > Chondrichthyes > Rajiformes > Arhynchobatidae > Rhinoraja > Rhinoraja longicauda. Next base: position 7,844,103 of record NC_135986.1, read on the forward strand.
CATACTATATAGCACATTATGAGGTGCTCGGAGAACCTCAGCTTGTGCAATGATTGCAGGGGCGTTTGATCCCCCGACGCCCTACATGGAAAGTTCTTATCAATCAGATGCAATTGTAGATAGACACGAAATGCTGCAGTAACTCAGTGGGACAGGCAGCATCTCTGGAGAGAAGGAATGGGTAACGTTTTGGGTTGAGACCCTTCTTCAGACTGAGAGTCAGGGGGAGAGGGGGACATGGAGATATGGGAGGTGTGAAAACGAAAATCAAAGGGAATGAAGGAAAAGGAAAATGCAGAAACAGAGAAAATAGGTGCAGGAGGAGGCCATTTGGCCCTTCCAGCCAGCACCGCCATTCATTGTGATCATGGCTGAGTTTTAAATGTCCTCCCCTTTATTCTTAGACTGTGGCCCCTGGTTCTGGACTCCCCCAACATTGGGAACTTTTTTTATTCACAAAATGCTGGAGTAACTCAGCAGGTCAGGCAGCATCTCGGGAGAGAAGGAATGGGTGACGTTTCGGGTCGAGACCCTTCTTCAGACTGATGTCAGGGGGGCGGGACACAGGAAGGATATAGGTGGAGACAGGAAGATAGAGGGAGATCTGGGAAGGAGGAGGGGAAGAGAGGGACAGAGGAACTATCTGAAGTTGGAGAAGTCGACGTTCATACCACCGGGCTGCAAACTGCCCAGGCGAAATATGAGGTGCTGCTCCTCCAATTTCCGGCGGGCCTCACTATGGCACTGGAGGAGGCCCATGACAGAGAGGTCAGACTGGGAATGGGTGGGGGAGTTAAAGTGCTGGGCCACCGGGAGATCAGTTTTGTTAATGCGGACCGAGCGCAGGTGTTCAGTGAGCCTGCACTTGGTTTCGCCGATACAAATAAGTTGACATCTAGAGCAGCGGATGCAATAGATGAGGTTGGAGGAGGTGCAAGTGAACCTCTGTCTCACCTGGAAAGACTGTTTGGGTCCTTTGATGGAGTTGAGGGTGGAGGTAAAGGGACAGGTGTTGCATCTCGTGCGGTTGAGGGGAAGTGCCCGGGGTTGGGGTGGTTTGGGTAGGAAGGGACGAGTGGACCAGAGAGTTACGGAGGGAACGGTCTCTGCGGAACACAGAAAGGGGAGGGGATGGGAAGATATGGCCAGTGGTGGGGTCCCGTTGTAGGTGACGGAAATGTTGGTGGATGATATGTTGGATCCGCTGGCTGGTGGAGTGGAAGGTGAGGACGAGGGATATCCTGTCCTTGTTGCGAGTAGGGGGAGCAAGAGCGGAGCTGCGGGATGTGGAAGAGACCCTAGTGAGAGCCTCATCTATAATGGAGGAGGGGAAGCCCCGTTTTCTGAAGAACGAGGACATCTCGGAAGCCCTAGTGTGAAACACCTCATCCCGGGCGCAGATGCGGCGTAGACGGAGGAATTGGGAGTAGAGGATATACTTTTTGCAGGGGACCGGGTGGGAAGAAGTGTAGTCCAGATAGCTGTGCGAGTCGGTGGGTTTGTAGTAAATGTCCGTCACTAGTCTGTCTCCTGTGATGGAGATGGTGAGGTCCAGAAACGGGAGGGAGATGTCAGAGATAGTCCAGGTATATTTAAGGGCAGGATGGAAATTGGAGGTGAAGTGTATGAAGTCAGTGAGTTCTGCATGGGTGCAAGAGGTAGCACCAATGCAGTCGTCGATGTAGCTGGGACTTGGGAACTTTTTTCCTGCATCTAGCTTGTCCAGTCCTTTCATAATTTTATACGCCTCTAGAAGATCCCCTCTCATCCTTCTAAATTCCAGTAAGTACAAGCCCAGTCTTTCCAATCTTTCCTCATACGACAGTCCCGCCATCCCGGGGTTTAACCTGGTGAACCTACGCTGCACTGCCTCAATAGCAAGAATGTCCTTCCTCAAATTAGCTGGGGGAAACATACAAAGATAAAATTTAATCAGGACAGTCAGACTGGTCGGAGAATTAGGATGGGGGACGGATAGAGAGAGAGGGAAAGCAAGGGCTACTTGAAGTTAGAGATCGCTTCGCTCAACACCTGCGCTCGGTCCGCATTAACCTAAACCAAACGCAGGCTCGGCGATTGCTTCGCTCAACACCCGCGCTCGGTCCGCATTAACCAATCTGATCTCCCGGTGGCTGAGCACTTCAACTCCCCCTCCCATTCCCAGTCTGACCTTTCTGTCATGGACCTCCTCCAGTGCCATAGTGAGGCCCACCGGAAATTGGAGGAACAGCACCTCATATTTCGCCTGGGCAGCTTACAGCCCAGTGGTATGAACATCGACTTCTCCAACTTTAGATAGTTCCTCTGTCCCTCTCTTCCCCTCCCCCTTCCCAGATCTCCCACTGTCTTCCTGTCTCCACCTATATCCTTTCTTTGTCCCGCCCCCCTGACATCAGTCTGAAGAAGGGTCTCGACCTGAAACGTCACCCATTCCTTCCCTCCTGAGATGCTGCCTGACCTGCTGAGTTACTCCAGCATTTTGTGAATAAATACTCATGCTTGGGTAGGAAGGAACTGCAGACGCTGATTAAAACCGAAGATAGACACAAAAAGCTGGAGTAACTCAGACTGGGTCTGAAGGGTCTGCAGTCGGAAGAAGGGTCCCGACCCGAAACGTCACCCATTCTTTCTCTCCAGAGATGCTGCCTGCCCTGCTGAGTTACTCCAGCATTGTGTGTGTGTCTTCAACACTCATGCTGCTGGGTTGCAAGCTGCCCAAGCAAAATGTGAGGCGCTACTTTTTCCCGTCCAGATTGTGATTAGTAGAGATCTATTAGTTTTTTTATATGAGAGGGTGAAAATGGTGATAAGAGGTTGGAAGGTAATGAAATTTGCTCGGTACATGCTCTCAGATGATCTAACAATTACTAAAGATACACCAGTGAAAGTTAGCATAAGAAAATAACTGCAGATGCTGGTACAGATCGAAGGTATTTATTCACAAAGTGCTGGAGTAACTCAGCAGGTCAGGCAGCATCTCAGGAGAGAAGGAATGGGTGACGTTTTGGGTCGAGACCCTTCTTCAGACTGATGTCAAGGGGTATAAAAGCAAAATATGAGGTGCTGTTCCTCCAATTTCCGGTGGGCCTCACTATGGCACTGGAGGAGGCCCATGGCAGAAAGGTCAGACTGGGAATGGGAGGGGCCTGGGCAGCTTGCAGCCCAGTGGTATGAACATCGACTTAAATTTTTTTTTTTTAAAAAGAAACATTGAAAATAGGTGCAGGAGGAGGACATTTGGCCCTTCGATCCAGCACCGCCGTTCATTGTGATCATGGCTCATCATCCACAATCAGTAACCTGTGCCTGCCTTCTCCCCATATCCCTTGATTCCACTAGCCCCTAGAGCTCTATCTAACTCTCTTTCAAATTCACCAAAGTGAATTGACCGCCACTGTCTTCTGTGGCAGAGAAATCCACAAGTTCACAACTCTGGGTGAATAAGTTTCTTCTCACCTCAGTTTTAAATGGCCTCCCCTTTATTCTGTCACCGTATTTTGACAAGAGTAACAGGGGACATAACACATGTCTTTTTGTTTTCGTTTGTGTGCCTTCTAGGGTGTCGCTTCAATGTGATTGCTCCACGTCAAAGTAGCAAGATTTAAAATAAACTGAAGGAAGGAAGGAATTTAAACTCCAACGGTGCTGGGTACATGGGACAAGCAGTGGAAGGAGTTAGTTGTCAAGTGTTCTACAGCCAGAGCGTTTGGAAATACAGATGCCTATGAGACAGTAGCAAGAAATAATTAGGTCGCTGTTGTGCAATAAATGTTGAGCAGGAACTGATTCTGCAACAATGTCCAGGTGGGCCGACGAGCAGCACCGATGTTGCTTTGAGTTTGAAAATTGATACCACACTGCATGTTGTTCGTCAATATCGGAGTTTTGATGAGATCATTAACTTCTAACATAACACATATTCCTTCTCTCCGCGGATGTCTTCTGACATCTGAGTATATCCTGGCCTCCTCTTGTATTTCAGATGCCGGAGAATTACTACGGCCCGCAACCCGGTATCAGCGTGTGTTTTGATACAGAATGAAAAATACACAGAATGTTTTTCTGCATGTAGTTTTATAATTTCCACCAAACCCAGACTTGTCCGGGTATTTGGAATAACTAACAATCTTTTCTCAAGCCACCTTGCATAATTCCAGTCCACCGTTCTTCTGGGAGCTACATCTTTGCATTTGGTGAACGAGATATCGGTTGGAACACCAATCCTTTTTTGAACCCGATGTAAATTTCGTATTAAACTGTGCCGATATGCAAAGGTAAATACAATACAATACAATATATCTTTATTATCATTGTACAGGGGTACAACGAGATTGGGAATGCGCCTCCCATACGATGCAATAATTTAATTAATTTATACAACAACAACCCAACGAAACAAATTGTAACAGTTTTAAGACAGAATAAAGTGTAAGTAGATCTGTGCCGGATCACTGTGCGATGTGACCATCCGGCTCAGCAGGACCGGTTCATGGCAGCTATGGCCCTGGGGATGAAGCTGTTCCTGAGTCTGGAGGTGCGGGCGTAGAAGGCCTTGTATCGTCTGCCCGATGGTAGAAGTTCGAGCAGACTGTTGCAGGGGTGTGAAGAGTCTTTGTGGATGCTGGTAGCTTTTCTGAGGGAAAGGATACAATGCTTCCATTAACTATGAAGCCTCCTTGGTTTGTAAAGGTGTAAACAATTAAGTTGAAAGGTGGATTGAGATTTAGGCTTCAGTTTCACGTTCATTATTGTCACGTGTGTCGAGGCGCAAGAATAACTTTGTTTTACATGCGATCTAAACGGATTAAATACGACATACAGATGTTATTAGTTCAAACTCAAGAACAATAGATAAAGCAAAGGGAAGATACAGAATGCAGAACAAAGTTCGCAGTATGGTGGCGCATCTGTTCCATAGAGAAATATCCGCCATGGAGTAGGGATGACAGACCGTACTATCCGTACGTACTTCCTATCGTGAAGGTGACAGGGTAGACCATCTGATCAACTGTTGGTCCTTTGAAGGCCACTTTTTTTTCGAGGGACACATCATGACTTCAATCTCTGCACCGAGTTGAAGATCCGTATCGCACTCTTTAAATGAGATAACGTCAAAGCATAATAGTCTACGGAGCGTGTGCTGGTAAATGGGACTTATTCATTGGAAATCGTAGACAAGGATAGTTGCTGGGCTGTTTCTCTGCCGTGTGACTCGTGGGTCTCGGTCCAGTCAATGTACTTTTTTTACATTTGTGGTATCACCTTTGTTAGTTAAAGCAGGGCTTCGCTCATAATTATCTTTATGGCCCGAGCTCTAGGTGGAGTGAAGTTCTATATTCCGTGGATGGCAGGAGGCTAGAAGAGTGGGGGGGTAAACTTACATAGGTGTATAAATCGTGAGGGGATTCAATAGTGTGGCTGCACTGTCATTTACCCAGAGGGAGAGGGAGAGGGAGTTGGAGAGGGAGAGGGAGAGGGGGAGGGGGAGGGGGAGGGGGAGGGGGAGGGGGAGGGGGAGGGGGAGGGGGAGGGGGAGGGAGAGGGAGAGGGAGAGGGAGAGGGAGAGGGAGAGGGAGAGGGAGAGGGAGAGGGAGAGGGAGAGGGAGAGGGAGAGGGAGAGGGAGAGGGAGAGGGAGAGGGAGAGGGAGAGGGAGAGGGAGAGGGAGAGGGAGAGGGAGAGGGAGAGGGAGAGGGAGAGGGAGAGGGAGAGGGAGAGGGAGAGGGAGAGGGAGAGGGAGAGGGAGAGGGAGAGGGAGAGGGAGAGGGAGAGGGAGAGGGAGAGGGAGAGGGAGAGGGAGAGGGAGAGGGAGAGGGAGAGGGAGAGGGAGAGGGAGAGGGAGAGGGAGAGGGAGAGGGAGAGGGAGAGGGAGAGGGAGAGGGAGAGGGAGAGGGAGAGGGAGAGGGAGAGGGAGAGGGAGAGGGAGAGGGAGAGGGAGAGGGAGAGAGATGACTCGATGACTAGATGCCTAAATGGCTATCTGGCTAGACGGATGAAAGGCTAGTTGGCTACTTGACTAATTGGACAGCTGGGAAGCTGGCTGGCTGGCTGGGTAGATGGCGAGCTGAATAACGCCAGATGGGTGGGTGGTCAGATAACTAGATGGCTTGATGGGTAGATGGCTAGAAACCTTGTTGGCCAGCTGGCTACATAGTTAGATAGCTAGATATATATGCAGCTAGCTAGATAGATAACTACATGGCTAAATAGCTAGGTAGTTGAATAGCAATAGGAGATATGTAAATCGCTAAATGGCCAGATTAAGAAATAAATAGCTAGATTGATTGTTACAGAGACAAATGGATAGATAGCTCCGTAATTAGATCACTGGATAGCTAGCTAGCCTGCTAGCTATATAGCTGGATAGCTGGATAGTTGGATTGCTAGCCAACTGAGTAGATAACTGGGGAAATATCTAAATATATAGCTAGCAAGAGAGTAAGAAAGCTAGCTAGGTAAATAGTTAGAAGTGTGCATAGCTAGGTGGCTAGCTCGATAGAGAGATAGATAGCATGCTAGCTAGTTAGAGAGATAGGTATTTAGCCTGTTAACTATATAGCTGGACAGCTGGATGGATAGTCAAATTGATAGGTTGCAGGATCCCTAAATAGGCGGAAAGCTGCTTTACTAGTTAGCATGACAGCTAGATAGCTGGATATCAAGTTATGTAGATTGATAGCCAGCGGGAAAGTCAGCCAGAGAGCGTGTTAGCTCTCTACATAGCTAAATAGCTGCATTGCTAGATAGCTTCAACGCTAGACAGATGGAGGGCGAGATAGCTGGATCTCTGCACAGCAAAATAGTTAGGTAGTTTTGTCGGCAACTCTTTGTGGAGTGCGCTCTCTCGCTCACTCGCTTTCTGGCGGCCGCGTGAAAGGGAGAACGAAAGAGTCCTAGTTGGATCCAGCTAGATAGGTGCCAAATCGCTGTAAAACTCACTTGCTATCTGTCTACTGAGCCATCTACTGGTGTGGTTGGCTAGATGCCTAGCTCACTAGCCATCTAGCAAAGCTCTACCAAGCTAAACCGCTATATGGCCGTCAAAGCGGTTGGCTAACAATCTACTAATCTAGTTATCTCTCTACCTAGCCATCAGTCTCGTTAGCGACCTAGGTATGTAGCTACCAAAATATCTAACTCTGTAGCTATCAATCCAGCTATCTCGAGAGCTACATTGCTAGCCAGCAGGGTAGACTGCCAGACAGCGCGTGAGCTATCTCGATAGCAAGATAGCGAACTACCTAGATAGCTATCTACATGCAATGCTACACAGCTAGAAAGCTGGATATCTCGCTGGAAAGCGAGATAGCTGGATATATTGATAGTAAGATAGGTAGCTCTCTATCTAGGCAGCTATTTGAGGGGTGCGCTCTCTCTCTCTCATCCTCTGTGGGCCTCGTGAGAGAGGGAGACCTTGTTAGATGCAACTAGATAGATAGCTACCTAGCACGTGAGATAGCTGGATAGTTAGGAAAATAACTGCAGATGCTGGTACAAATCGAAGGTTTCACAAAATGCTCGAGTAACTCAGCAGGTCAGGCAGCATCTTGGAGAGAGGGAATTGGTGACGTTTCGGATCGAGATTGAAGAAGGGTCTCGACCCGAAACGTCACCCATTCCCTCTCTCCTAGATGCTGCCTGACCAGCATTTTGTGATACCCAGCTAGATAGTTAGATCGCTAACTAAATAGCTATACGTATAGATGACTAAGTAAGATGGCTAGATGGCTGGATGGTTAGATCGCTTGAAAGGTAGATGGCTATTTGGCGAGACGGTTAGAAGGCTAGTTGGGGAGAGGTAAAGAGACAGGTGTTGATCGACGGGGAGGTAAAGGGACAGGTGTTGGTCGAGGGTCGAGTCCCTTTACCTCCCCCCTCAACTCCATCCAAGGACACAAACATTTTTCCAGGTGAGGTAGTTCACCTGCACCTCCTCCAAACTTTATCAACTGTATCCGCTGTTCCAAGTGTCAACGTCTCTCAATCGGCGACACCAAGCGCAGGCTCGGCGATCGTTTCGCTGAACACCTCCGCTCAGTCCGTCTCAACCAACCTGATTTCCCGATGGCTCAGCATTTCAACTCCCACTCCCATTCCCAATCTGACTTTTCTGTCCTGGGCCTCCTCAATGGTCAGAGTGAGGCCCGGCGCAAATTGGAGGAACAGCACCTCATATTTCGCTTGGGTAGTTTACACCTCAGCGGTATCAACATTGACTTGTCTAACTTCAGATAGTCCCTGCTTTCCCTCTCAATCCCCTCCCCTTCCAAGTTCTCCTACCAGTCTTCCTGTCTCCGCCTATATCCTATCTTTGTCCGGCCCCATCCGCTGACATCAGTCTGAAGAAGTGTCTCGACCCCCGAAACGTCACCCATTCATTTTCTCCTGAGATGCTGCCTGACCCGCTGAATTACTCCAGCATTTTGTCTACCTTAGCTAGATAGCTAGTCAGGTAGATATATAACTATATTGATAGCTACAGATCGAGATGGCTTGATAGACACATAGCTAGACAGCTAGATGGCTAGAGAGCTAGACAGCTAGATAGCTAGAGAGCTAGCGTGGCTTTTAGCAATTAGCTGGATAAAGAGATGGCTAGACTGCGTCGGGAATCGCATTTTGCACATTTTCTCATGGCATTTGTACAGGTGTTGACGTCGTCGTTCGGGTCATTTGTCAAATCCTTGAATAGCGCCCAGTGTTAGAGCTCTAGAGGCGAGTGGAATCAAGGGATTTGTGGAGAAGGGGTAACAGGTTACTGATTGTGCATAATCAGCCATGATCACAGTGTAGCGTGGTGCTGGCTCGAAGGGCCAAAGGGCACCCTCCTGCACCCATTTTCTATGTTTTCTATGTCTATAGACTCCGTCCAATCCCGGAGTCAGTAATGAGTTCATAAGTTCATACGTCATTTGAGTAAGTCACTAGGCTCACCGAGTCTGATCCGCCATTCGATCATTGCTGCCCTATCTTTCCCACTCAAACCCAACCCCAACTTTGACACTCTTACTAATCACGGACCTGTCAATCCCCAATTTTAAAATCTGTTAATTCCCCAATGACGGCCTCCAGAGGCGTCTGTGGCAGCATTCCCCAGATTCACCACCCTTTGACTAGTCTCAGAATTAAAGGACATACATTTAAAATGAGATGATGAGGGATTTATTTCGTAAGGAGGTGGTAATTCCTTGGAATTCTGCCACAGACAGCTGTAGAAACCGTCATTGGGTATTTATAAATCGGAGCTGGACATGGTCGTGATTCGTAAGAGTGTCGACAATTACGGGGAGACGGCAGGAGAATGGAGTTGAGTAGGAACGATAGGTGAGCCATGATAGAATGCCGGAGGGGACTCTATGGGTCTTGGTGCCCTGCTATGACTTTTGTACCCAGTGTTCTTTTTTAACAGTGCACTGTAGCATCCACACACAGCGCACCCCAGTGGATGTACAGTGGCAATAGACTGTCACATCCCTCTCCTGTGGACGAACATCAGCAGCACACTGCAGCATCCTCACACAGCGCACCTCAGTGCATGTAAAGTGGGAATATACTGTTATGGCGCCCTCCCCTGGATGAACATCAGCAGCACACAGCAGCATCCACACACAGCGCACCCCAGTGGATGTACAATGGCAATATACTGTCACATCGCCCTCCCCTGGATGAATATCAGCAGCACACGGCAACATCCACACACAGCACACTTCAGTGCATGTACAGTGGCAATAGACTGTCACATCGCCCTCCCCTGGATGAACATCAGCAGTACACTGTAACATCGAGGCACAACAGCCCTCACTGTCTGTACAATATAAGTGCATCGCAGCATCAGCATTGCTTATGATGAACCTTGAGTTCCCAATGCGAAACACGCAAATCGAGGTAGTACGTTTAGAGTAATAAATAAGCCACGTAGAATGCTTGCTATATTTGACCGAGTCATTGAATATGAGTCAGATGTTAATATTCAACTTTAGAGAACATTACTTCGGCCGCTTTTGCAGCATTGTGCACAGTTATGTTCGGTCTCGTACACGAAGGATATGGGAGCTTCGGAAATCGTGTTCAAGACGTTTACAGACGTTGGACTGATTCATCAGAGTTCGGGCAGTAACCTGATAGATCGATAGCAAATTATGAGAGGCAAAGATATGGTAAACAGTCAGAACATTCCTCTCAAGATGGAAATATCAAGTATTGAAGGCCACCCCTTTATGGTGAAAGGGATGAAGTTTAAACGAGGTGTGCGGGGAAAGCAAGGGGCAGTAAGTGCATCGAACGCAATACCGCAGGTGGCCATTGGGTGATAAGGAATAGGAGTAGAATTAGACCATTCGGCCAATCGTCTTATCCGCCAATCTTTTTCCCTCCAAACCCCATATTCCTGCCTTCTCCCCATAACTTCTGATACCTGTACTAATCAAGAATCTTTCTGTCTACGCCTTTAAATATCCACTGACGTGACCTACACAGCCTGTTGTGGCAAATAATTCCACAAATTCATCACCTTCTGACTAAATAAATTTCTGATCATCTTCGAAAGAGAACGTAGATTAATTCTGAGGAAATGATCTCTTGTCCGAGACGCTACCACAAGTGGAAACATACTTTCCACATCCACTGGATCTAAACCATTCACATATCTGTATGTTTCAATGAGGTCCACCCTCATACTTCTAAACTCCGAGTGCAAGCCGAGAGCCGACAAATGCTCGCCATAAGTTAACTTATTGCTGGGATCATTCTTGTAAACCTCCTCTGGACCCTCTGCAGGGCCAGCACACATTTCCTCTGATATGGTGCCCAGAATTGCTCACAATATTCCAAATGCGGCCTTCCCAGCGCCTTGTATAGCCTCAACATTACATCCGTGTTTCTGTATACAAGTCCTCTTGAAATAAATTCAAGCATTGAGTTTGCTTCCATTAGACAATAGACAATAGACAATAGACAATAGGTGCAGGAGTAGGCCATTCGGCCCTTCGAGCCAGCACCACCTTTCCATGTGATCATGGCTGATCATTCTCATCGATTAAACTTGGAGATAAAAATTTTGGGAATCCTTAACCAGCACTCCCAAGTCCCTTTGCACTCCCAAGTCCCTTTAACCAGCACTCCCAAGTCCCTTTGCACATCCGATTTATGGATTACTTCCCCACTTAGACAATAGACTACGCCATTATTCCTACTTCCAACAAATTTATCAAACACGACCTTCCCTTCACAAAGACATGCCAACTTATGCCTATTTCATCGTGCACTTATAAATACTCTGTCACATCATCCTGTATAACGGGTCCTAAAATCTTACCACCCACTCCACTGGTGTTGGAGGCAGATACAATATTAATATTTAAGACAAGTTCAGATTTTCAGGTAATGAAGGGATATGCATTGTGAGCAGGCAGGTAAGGGTGGTCGTATCATGTTCGGCACATCCATTATGGGCCGAAAGTCCTGCCGTGCCTTGTACTTCGTGTAGAAAGGAAATGCAGATGCTGATTTAAATCGAAGGTAGACACAAAACGCTGGTGTAACTCAACGAGTCAGGCAGCATCTCGTCGGCGGGAAAGAGATATAATTTTGTTGGAGACAGTGAGACTGGTGGGAGAACTGGGAAGGAGGAGGGATGGAGAGAAAGGGAAAGCAAGGGCTACTTGAAGTTAGAGAAGTCAATGTTCATATCGCTGGGGTGTAAGCTGCCCAAGCGCAGTATGAGGTGCTGTTCCTCCAATTTACACTGGGCCTCACTCTGACAATGGATGATGCCCAGGACAGAAAGTTCAGATTGGGAATGGGGGAGCGGGGGTGAATTAAAGTGCTGAGCAACCGGGAGATCAGGTAGGACTGTGAGGAGCTGTTCAGCGAAACGATCGTCGAGCTTGCGCTTGGTCTCGCCGATATCACTCCAGCAGCATACCGTTATACCAGTACTACCCCACAGTGCGTCACTCCATCAGTACTATCCAACAGTATACCGTTACACCAGTACTACCCCACAGTGCGTCACTCCATCAGTACTATCCCACTGAGAGGGAGAGGGAGAGGGAGAGGGAGAGGGAGAGGAAGAGGGAGAGGGAGAGAGATGAATCGATGACTAGATGCCTAAATGGCTATCTGGCTAGACGGATGAAAGGCTAGTTGGCTACTTGACTAATTGGCCAGCTGGGAAGCTGGCTGGCTGGCTGGGTAGATGGCGAGCTGAATAACGCCAGATGGGTGGGTGGTCAGATAACTAGATGGCTTGATGGGTAGATGGCTAGAAAGCTTGTTGGCCAGCTGGCTACATAGTTAGATAGCTAGATAGCTATGCAGCTAGCTAGATAGATAACTACATGGCTAAATAGCTAGATAGTTGGATAGCAGTAGGAGATATGTAAATCGCTAAATGGCCATTTTAAGAAATAAATAGCTAGATTGATTGTTACAGACAAATGGATAGATAGCTCCGTAATTAGATCACTGGATAGCTAGCTAGCCTGCTAGCTATATAGCTGGATAGCTGGATAGTTGGATTCCTAGCCAACGGAGTAGATAACTGGGGAGATATCTAAATATATAGCTAGCTAGAGAGTAAGATAGCTAGCTAGGTAAATAGTTAGAAGTGTGCATAGCTAGGTGGCTAGCTCGATAGAGAGATAGATAGCATGCTAGCTAGTTAGAGAGATAGGTATTTAGCCTGTTAACTATATAGCTGGACAGCTGGATGGATAGTCAAATTGATAGGTTGCAGGGTCCCTAAATAGGCGGAAAGCTGCTTTACTAGTTAGCATGACAGCTAGATAGCTGGATATCAAGTTATGTAGATTGATAGCCAGCGGGAAAGTCAGCCAGAGAGCGTGTTAGCCCTCTACATAGCTAAATAGCTGCATTGCTAGATAGCTTGAACGCTAGACAGACGGGGTGCGAGATAGCTGGATCTCTGCACAGCAAAATAGTTAGGTAGTTTTGTCGGCAACTCTTTGTGGAGGGCGCTCTCTCGCTCACTCGCTTTCTGGCGGCCGCGTGAAAGGGAGAACGAAAGAGTCCTAGTTGGATCCAGCTAGATAGGTGACAAATCGCTGTAAAACTCGCTTGCTATCTGTCTACTGAGCCATCTACTGGTGTGGCTGGCTAGATGCCTAGCTTACTAGCCATCTAGCAAAGCTCTACCAAGCTAACCCGCTATATGGCCGTCAAAGCGGTTGGCTAACAATCTACTAATCTAGTTATCTCTCTACCTAGCCAGCAGTCTCGTTAGCGACCTAGGTATGTAGCTACCAAAATATCTAACTCTGTAGCTATCAATCCAGCTATCTCGAGAGCTACATTGCTAGCCAGCAGGGTAGACTGCCAGACAGCGCGTGAGCTATCTCGATAGCAAGATAACGAACTACCTAGATAGCTAACTACATGCAATGCTACACAGCTAAAAAGCTGGATATCTCGCTGGAAAGCGAGATAGCTGGATATATTGATAGTAAGATAGGTAGCTCTCTATCTAGGCAGCTATTTGAGGGGTGCGCTCTCTCTCTCTCATCCTCTGTGGGCCTCGTGAGAGAGGGAGATCTTGTTAGATGCAACTAGATAGATAGCTACCTAGCACGTGAGATACCTGGATAGTTAGGAAAATAACTGCAGATGCTGGTACAAAATCGAAGGTTTCACAAAATGCTGGAGTAACTCAGCAGGTCAGGCAGCATCTTGGAGAGAGGGAATTGGTGACGTTTCGGATCGAGACAGAAGAAGGTTCTCGACCCGAAACGTCACCCATTCCCTCTCTCCTAGATGCTGCCTGACCAGCATTTTGTGATACCCAGCTAGATAGTTCGATCGCTAACTAAATAGCTATACGTATAGATGACTAAGTAAGATGGCTAGATGGCTGGATGGTTAGATCGCTTGAAAGGTAGATGGCTATTTGGCGAGACGGTTAGAAGGCTAGTTGGGGAGAGGTAAAGAGACAGGTGTTGATCGAGGGGGAGTTAAAGGGACAGGTGTTGGTCGAGTGGGGAGTTAACGGGACAGGTGTTGTTCGAGGGTCGAGTCCCTTTACCTCCCCCCTCAACTCCATCCAAGGACCCAAACATTTTTTCCAGGTGAGGTAGTTCACCTGCACCTCCTCCAAACTTATCAACTGTATCCGCTGTTCCAAGTGTCAACGTCTCTCAATCGGCGACACCAAGCGCAGGCTCAGCGATCGTTTCGCAGAACACCTCCGCTCAGTCCGTCTCAACCAACCTGATTTCCCGATGGCTCAGCATTTCAACTCCCACTCCCATTCCCAATCGGACTTTTCTGTCCTGGGGCTCCTCCATGGTCAGAGTGAGGCCAGGCGCAAATTGGAGGAACAGCACCTCATATTTCGCTTGGGTAGTTTACACCTCAGCGGTATCAACATTGACTTGTCTAACTTCAGATAGTCCCTGCTTTCCCTCTAAATCCCCTCCCCCTTCCAAGTTCTCCTACCAGTCTTCCTGTCTCCGCCTATATCCTATCTTTGTCCGGCCCCATCCGCTGACATCAGTCTGAAGAAGTGTCTCGACCCCCGAAACGTCACCCATTCATTTTCTCCTGAGATGCTGCCTGACCCGCTGAGTTACTCCAGCATTTTGTCTACATTAGCTAGATAGCTAGTCAGGTAGATATATAACTATATTGATAGCTACAGATCGAGATGGCTTGATAGCCACATAGCTAGACAGCTAGATGGCTAGAGAGCTAGACAGCTAGATAGCTAGAGAGCTAGCGTGGCTTTTAGCAATTAGCTGGATAAAGAGATGGCTAGACTGCGTCGGGAATCGCATTTTGCACATTTTCTCATGGCATTTGTACAGGTGTTGACGTCGTCGTTCGGGTCATTTGTCAAATCCTTGAATAGCGCCCAGTGTTAGAGCTCTAGAGACGAGTGGAATCAAGGGATTTGTGGGGAAGGGGTAACAGGTTACTGATTGTGCATAATCAGCCATGATCACAGTGTAGCGTGGTGCTGGCTCGAAGGGCCAAAGGGCACCCTCCTGCACCCATTTTCTATGTTTTCTATGTCTATAGACTCCGTCCAATCCCGGAGTCAGTAATGAGTTCATAAGTTCATACGTCATTTGAGTAAGTCACTAGGCTCACCGAGTCTGATCCGCCATTCGATCATTGCTGCCCTATCTTTCCCACTCAAACCCAACCCCAACTTTGACACTCTTACTAACCACGGACCTGTCAATCCCCAATTTTAAAATCTGTTAATTCCCCAATGACGGCCTCCAGAGGCGTCTGTGGCAGCATTCCCCAGATTCACCACCCTTTGACTAGTCTCAGAATTAAAGGACATACATTTAAAATGAGATGATGAGGGATTTATTTCGTAAGGAGGTGGTAATTCCTTGGAATTCTGCCACAGACAGCTGTAGAAACCGTCATTGGGTATTTATAAATCGGAGCTGGACATGGTCGTGATTCGTAAGAGTGTCGACAATTACGGGGAGACGGCAGGAGAATGGAGTTGAGTAGGAACGATAGGTGAGCCATGCTAGAATGCCGGAGGGGACTCTATGGGTCTTGGTGCCCTGCTATGACTTTTGTACCCAGTGTTCTTTTTTAACAGTGCACTGTTGCATCCACACACAGCGCACCCCAGTGGATGTACAGTGGCAATAGACTGTCACATCCCTCTCCTGTGGACGAACATCAGCAGCACACTGCAGCATCCTCACACAGCGCACCTCAGTGCATGTAAAGTGGGAATATACTGTTATGGCGCCCTCCCCTGGATGAACATCAGCAGCACACAGCAGCATCCACACACAGCGCACCCCAGTGGATGTACAATGGCAATATACTGTCACATCGCCCTCCCCTGGATGAATATCAGCAGCACACGGCAACATCCACACACAGCACACTTCAGTGCATGTACAGTGGCAATAGACTGTCACATCGCCCTCCCCTGGATGAACATCAGCAGTACACTGTAACATCGAGGCACAACAGCCCTCACTGTCTGTACAATATAAGTGCATCGCAGCATCAGCATTGCTTATGATGAACCTTGAGTTCCCAATGCGAAACACGCAAATCGAGGTAGTACGTTTAGAGTAATAAATAAGCCACGTAGAATGCTTGCTATATTTGACCGAGTCATTGAATATGAGTCAGATGTTAATATTCAACTTTAGAGAACATTACTTCGGCCGCTTTTGCAGCATTGTGCACAGTTATGTTCGGTCTCGTACACGAAGGATATGGGAGCTTCGGAAATCGTGTTCAAGACGTTTACAGACGTTGGACTGATTCATCAGAGTTCGGGCAGTAACCTGATAGATCGATAGCAAATTATGAGAGGCAAAGATATGGTAAACAGTCAGAACATTCCTCTCAAGATGGAAATATCAAGTATTGAAGGCCACCCCTTTATGGTGAAAGGGATGAAGTTTAAACGAGGTGCGCGGGGAAAGCAAGGGGCAGTAAGTGCATCGAACGCAATACCGCAGGTGGCCATTGGGTGATAAGGAATAGGAGTAGAATTAGACCATTCGGCCAATCGTCTTATCCGCCAATCTTTTTCCCTCCAAACCCCATATTCCTGCCTTCTCCCCATAACTTCTGATACCTGTACTAATCAAGAATCTTTCTGTCTACGCCTTTAAATATCCACTGACGTGACCTACACAGCCTGTTGTGGCAAATAATTCCACAAATTCATCACCTTCTGACTAAATAAATTTCTGATCATCTTCGAAAGAGAACGTAGATTAATTCTGAGGAAATGATCTCTTGTCCGAGACGCTACCACAAGTGGAAACATACTTTCCACATCCACTGGATCTAAACCATTCACATATCTGTATGTTTCAATGAGGTCCACCCTCATACTTCTAAACTCTGAGTGCAAGCCGAGAGCCGACAAATGCTCGCCATAAGTTAACTTATTGCTGGGATCATTCTTGTAAACCTCCTCTGGACCCTCTGCAGGGCCAGCACACATTTCCTCTGATATGGTGCCCAGAATTGCTCACAATATTCCAAATGCGGCCTTCCCAGCGCCTTGTATAGCCTCAACATTACATCCGTGTTTCTGTATACAAGTCCTCTTGAAATAAATTCAAGCATTGAGTTTGCTTCCATTAGACAATAGACAATAGACAATAGACAATAGGTGCAGGAGTAGGCCATTCGGCCCTTCGAGCCAGCACCACCTTTCCATGTGATCATGGCTGATCATTCTCATCGATTAAACTTGGAGATAAAAATTTTGGGAATCCTTAACCAGCACTCCCAAGTCCCTTTGCACTCCCAAGTCCCTTTAACCAGCACTCCCAAGTCCCTTTGCACATCCGATTTATGGATTACTTCCCCACTTAGACAATAGACTACGCCATTATTCCTACTTCCAACAAATTTATCAAACACGACCTTCCCTTCACAAAGACATGCCAACTTATGCCTATTTCATCGTGCACTTATAAATACTCTGTCACATCATCCTGTATAACGGGTCCTAAAATCTTACCACCCACTCCACTGGTGTTGGAGGCAGATACAATATTAATATTTAAGACAAGTTCAGATTTTCAGGTAATGAAGGGATATGCATTGTGAGCAGGCAGGTAAGGGTGGTCGTATCATGTTCGGCACATCCATTATGGGCCGAAAGTCCTGCCGTGCCTTGTACTTCGTGTAGAAAGGAAATGCAGATGCTGATTTAAATCGAAGGTAGACACAAAACGCTGGTGTAACTCAACGAGTCAGGCAGCATCTCGTCGGCGGGAAAGAGATATAATTTTGTTGGAGACAGTGAGACTGGTGGGAGAACTGGGAAGGAGGAGGGATGGAGAGAAAGGGAAAGCAAGGGCTACTTGAAGTTAGAGAAGTCAATGTTCATATCGCTGGGGTGTAAGCTGCCCAAGCGCAGTATGAGGTGCTGTTCCTCCAATTTACACTGGGCCTCACTCTGACAATGGATGATGCCCAGGACAGAAAGTTCAGATTGGGAATGGGGGAGCGGGGGTGAATTAAAGTGCTGAGCAACCGGGAGATCAGGTAGGACTGTGAGGAGCTGTTCAGCGAAACGATCGTCGAGCTTGCGCTTGGTCTCGCCGATATCACTCCAGCAGCACTATCCAACAGTATACCGTTATACCAGTACGACCCCACGGTGCGTCACTCCATCAGTACTATCCAACAGTATACCGTTACACCAGTACTACCCCACAGTGCGTCACTCCATCAGTACTATCCCACTGTATACCGTTACACCAGTACTACCCCACAGTGCGTCACTCCATCAGTACTATCCCACTGAGAGGGAGAGGGAGAGGGAGAGGGAGAGGGAGAGGAAGAGGGAGAGGGAGAGAGATGAATCGATGACTAGATGCCTAAATGGCTATCTGGCTAGACGGATGAAAGGCTAGTTGGCTACTTGACTAATTGGCCAGCTGGGAAGCTGGCTGGCTGGCTGGGTAGATGGCGAGCTGAATAACGCCAGATGGGTGGGTGGTCAGATAACTAGATGGCTTGATGGGTAGATGGCTAGAAAGCTTGTTGGCCAGCTGGCTACATAGTTAGATAGCTAGATAGCTATGCAGCTAGCTAGATAGATAACTACATGGCTAAATAGCTAGATAGTTGGATAGCAGTAGGAGATATGTAAATCGCTAAATGGCCATTTTAAGAAATAAATAGCTAGATTGATTGTTACAGACAAATGGATAGATAGCTCCGTAATTAGATCACTGGATAGCTAGCTAGACTGCTAGCTATATAGCTGGATAGCTGGATAGTTGGATTCCTAGCCAACGGAGTAGATAACTGGGGAGATATCTAAATATATAGCTAGCTAGAGAGTAAGATAGCTAGCTAGGTAAATAGTTAGAAGTGTGCATAGCTAGGTGGCTAGCTCGATAGAGAGATAGATAGCATGCTAGCTAGTTAGAGAGATAGGTATTTAGCCTGTTAACTATATAGCTGGACAGCTGGATGGATAGTCAAATTGATAGGTTGCAGGATCCCTAAATAGGCGGAAAGCTGCTTTACTAGTTAGCATTTATTCACAAAATGCTGGAGTAACTCAGCAGGTCAGGCAGCATCTTGGGAGAGAAGGAATGGGTGACGTTTCGGGTCGAGACCCTTCTTCAGACTAGTTAGCATGACAGCTAGATAGCTGGATATCAAGTTATGTAGATTGATAGCCAGCGGGAAAGTCAGCCAGAGAGCGTGTTAGCTCTCTACATAGCTAAATAGCTGCATTGCTAGATAGCTTGAACGCTAGACAGACGGGGTGCGAGATAGCTGGATCTCTGCACAGCAAAATAGTTAGGTAGTTTTGTCGGCAACTCTTTGTGGAGGGCGCTCTCTCGCTCACTCGCTTTCTGGCGGCCGCGTGAAAGGGAGAACGAAAGAGTCCTAGTTGGATCCAGCTAGATAGGTGACAAATCGCTGTAAAACTCGCTTGCTATCTGTCTACTGAGCCATCTACTGGTGTGGCTGGCTAGATGCCTAGCTTACTAGCCATCTAGCAAAGCTCTACCAAGCTAACCCGCTATATGGCCGTCAAAGCGATTGGCTAACAATCTACTAATCTAGTTATCTCTCTACCTAGCCATCAGTCTCGTTAGCGACCTAGGTATGTAGCTACCAAAATATCTAACTCTGTAGCTATCAATCCAGCTATCTCGAGAGCTACATTGCTAGCCAGCAGGGTAGACTGCCAGACAGCGCGTGAGCTATCTCGATAGCAAGATAACGAACTACCTAGATAGCTAACTACATGCAATGCTACACAGCTAAAAAGCTGGATATCTCGCTGGAAAGCGAGATAGCTGGATATATTGATAGTAAGATAGGTAGCTCTCTATCTAGGCAGCTATTTGAGGGGTGCGCTCTCTCTCTCTCATCCTCTGTGGGCCTCGTGAGAGAGGGAGATCTTGTTAGATGCAACTAGATAGATAGCTACCTAGCACGTGAGATAGCTGGATAGTTAGGAAAATAACTGCAGATGCTGGTACAAAATCGAAGGTTTCACAAAATGCTGGAGTAACTCAGCAGGTCAGGCAGCATCTTGGAGAGAGGGAATTGGTGACGTTTCGGATCGAGACTGAAGAAGGGTCTCGACCCGAAACGTCACCCATTCCCTCTCTCCTAGATGCTGCCTGACCAGTATTTTGTGATACCCAGCTAGATAGTTAGATCGATAACTAAATAGCTATACGTATAGATGACTAAGTAAGATGGCTAGATGGCTGGATGGTTAGATCGCTTGAAAGGTAGATGGCTATTTGGCGAGACGGTTAGAAGGCTAGTTGGGGAGAGGTAAAGAGACAGGTGTTGATCGAGGGGGAGGTAAAGGGACAGGTGTTGGTCGAGTGGGGAGTTAACGGGACAGGTGTTGTTCGAGGGTCGAGTCCCTTTACCTCCCCCCTCAACTCCATCCAAGGACCCAAACATTTTTTCCAGGTGAGGTAGTTCACCTGCACCTCCTCCAAACTTATCAACTGTATCCGCTGTTCCAAGTGTCAACGTCTCTCAATCGGCGACACCAAGCGCAGGCTCAGCGATCGTTTCGCAGAACACCTCCGCTCAGTCCGTCTCAACCAACCTGATTTCCCGATGGCTCAGCATTTCAACTCCCACTCCCATTCCCAATCGGACTTTTCTGTCCTGGGGCTCCTCCATGGTCATAGTGAGGCCAGGCGCAAATTGGAGGAACAGCACCTCATATTTCGCTTGGGTAGTTTACACCTCAGCGGTATCAACATTGACTTGTCTAACTTCAGATAGTCCCTGCTTTCCCTCTAAATCCCCTCCCCCTTCCAAGTTCTCCTACCAGTCTTCCTGTCTCCGCCTATATCCTATCTTTGTCCAGCCCCATCCGCTGACATCAGTCTGAAGAAGTGTCTCGACCCCCGAAACGTCACCCATTCATTTTCTCCTGAGATGCTGCCTGACCCGCTGAGTTACTCCAGCATTTTGTCTACATTAGCTAGATAGCTAGTCAGGTAGATATATAACTATATTGATAGTTACAGATCGAGATGGCTTGATAGCCACATAGCTAGACAGCTAGATGGCTAGAGAGCTAGACAGCTAGATAGCTAGAGAGCTAGCGTGGCTTTTAGCAATTAGCTGGATAAAGAGATGGCTAGACTGCGTCGGGAATCGCATTTCTGCGCACATTTACTCATGGCATTTGTAAAGGTGTTGACGTCGTCGTTCGGGTCAATTGTCAAATCCTTGAATAGCGACCAGTGTTAGAGCTCTAGGGGCGAGTGGAATCAAGGGATTTGTGGAGAAGGGGTAACAGGTTACTGATTGTGCATAATCAGCCATGATCACAGTGTAGCGCGGTGCTGGCTCGAAGGGCCAAAGGGCATCTTCCTGCACCCATTTTCTATGTTTTCTATGTCTATAGACTCCGTCCAATCCCGGAGTCACTAATGAGTTCATAAGTTCATACATCATTTGAGTAAGTCACTAGGCTCACGAGTCTGATCCGCCATTCGATCATGGCTGCCCTATCTTTCCCACTCAAACCCAACCCCAACTTTGACACTCTTACTAATCACGGACCTGTCAATCCCCAATTTTAAAATCTGTTAGTTCCCCAATGACGGCCTCCAGAGGCGTCTGTGGCAGCATTCCCCAGATTCACCACCCTTTGACTAGCCTCAGAATAAAAGGACATACTTTTAAAATGAGATGATGAGGGATTTATTTCGTAAGGAGGTGGTAATTCCTTGGAATTCTGCCACAGACAGCTGTAGAAACCGTCATTTGGGTATTTATAAATCGGAGCTGGACATGGTCGTGATTCGTAAGAGTGTCGACAATTACGGGGAGACGGCAGGAGAATGGAGTTGAGTAGGAACGATAGGTGAGCCATGCTAGAATGCCGGAGGGGACTCTATGGGCCTTGGTGCACTGCTATGACTTTTGTACCCAGTGTTCTTTTTTAACAGTGCACTGCAGCATCCACACACAGCGCACCCCAATGGGTGTACAGTGGCAATAGACTGTCACATCCCTCTCCTGTGGACGAACATCAGCAGCACACTGCAGCATCCTCACACAGCGCACCTCAGTGCATGTAAAGTGGGAATATACTGTTATGGCGCCCTCCCCTGGATGAACTTCAGCAGCACACAGCAGCATCCACACACAGCGCACCCCAGTGGATGTACAATGGCAATATACTGTCACATCGCCCTCCCCTGGATGAATATCAGCAGCACACGGCAACATCCACACACAGCGCACTTTAGTGCATGTACAGTGGCAATAGACTGTCACATCGCCCTCCCCTGGATGAACATCAGCAGTACACTGTAACATCGAGGCACAACAGCCCTCACTGTCTGTACAATATAAGTGCATCGCAGCATCAGCATTGCTTATGATGGACCTTGAGTTCCCAATGCGAAACACGCAAATCGTGGTAGTACGTTTAGAGTAATAAATAAGCCACGTAGAATGCTTGCTATATTTGACCGAGTCATTGAATATGAGTCAGATGTCAATATTCAACTTTAGAGAACTTTACTTCGGCCGCTTTTGCAGCACTGTGTACAGTTATGTTCGCTCTCGTACACGAAGGATATGGGCGCTTCGGAAATCGTGTTCAAGACGTTTACAGACGTTGGACTGATTCATCAGAGTTCGGGCAGTAACCTGATAGATCGATAGCAAATTATGAGAGGCAACGATATGGTAAACAGTCAGAACATTCCTCTCAAGATGGAAATATCAAGTATTGAAGGCCACCACTTTATGGTGAAAGGGATGAAGTTTAAACGAGGTGCGCGGGGAAAGCAAGGAGCAGTAAGTGCATCGAACGCAATACCGCAGGTGGGCATTCGGTGATAAGGAATAGGAGTAGAATTAGACCATTCGGCCAATCGTCTTATCCGCCAATCTGTTTCCCTCCAAACCCCATTCTCCTGCCTTCTCCCCATAACTTCTGATACCTGTACTAATCAAGAATCTTTCTGCCTACGCCTTTAAATATCCACTGACGTGACCTACACAGCCTGTTGTGGCAAATAATTCCACAAATTCATCACATTCTGACTAAATAAATTTCTGATCATCTTCAAAAGAGAGCGTAGATTAATTCTGAGGAAATGATCTCTTGTCCGAGACGCTCCCACAAGTGGAAACATACTTTCCACATCCACTGGATCTAAACCATTTACATATCTGTATGTTTCAATGAGGTCCACCCTCATACTTCTAAACTCCGAGTGCAAGCCGGGAGCCGACAAACGCTCGCCATAGGTTAACGTATTGCTGGGATCATTCTTGTAAACCTCCTCTGGACCCTCTCCAGAGCCAGCACACCTTTCCTCTGATATAGTGCCCAGAATTGCTCACAGTATTCCAAATACGGCCTTCCCAGCGCCTTGTATAGCCTCAACATTACATCCGTGTGTCTGTATACAAGTCCTCTTGAAATAAATGCAAGCATTGAGTTTGCTTCCATTAGACAATAGACA
Source organism: Rhinoraja longicauda (assembly GCF_053455715.1). Classification (NCBI taxonomy): domain Eukaryota; kingdom Metazoa; phylum Chordata; class Chondrichthyes; order Rajiformes; family Arhynchobatidae; genus Rhinoraja; species Rhinoraja longicauda. The sequence goes on from NC_135986.1 coordinate 7,867,563, forward strand.
ATAGACAATAGACAATAGACAATAGACAATAGACAATAGACAATAGACAATAGACAATAGACAATAGACAATAGGTGCAGGAGTAGGCCATTCGGCCATTCGAGCCAGCACCACCTTTCCATGTGATCATGGCTGATCATTCTCACCGATTCAACTTGCAGATAAAAAAATTGGGAATCCTTAACCAGCACTCCCAAGTCCCTTTGCACTTCCGATTTATGGATTATTTCCCCACTTAGACAATAGTCTACGCCATTATTCCTACTTCCAAAATGCAGTACTCCGCACTTTGCTACACTATATTCCATCTGCCACTTCTCTGCCCATTCCCCCAACATGTCCAATTCCTTCTGCGGAGTCCATGCTTTCTCTAAACTACCTGCCCTTCCACCTCTTTCCGTAACATCCGCAAACTTATCCACAAAGCCTTCAATCCCCCCTTCCAAATCATAATATAAAACGTGGAGTAGCGGACAAACACAGATCCTTGAAGAACTCCATTAGTTACTGTTAGCAAACGAGAAAAAAATCCCCCTTTATTGCCACGCTTTGTCTTCTGCCATCCAGCCAACCAATTATCCATGCTGGTATCTGCCCTTTGACACCGTGGGCTCTCAGCTTCCTAAGCAGCCATCTTGTGACACCTGGTCAAAGGTTTTCTGAAAATCAAAGTAAACAACATCTACTGTCTCTCCTTTGGCAGTCTTGCTATTTACTTCTTCAAATAATTCCAGCAAATTTATCAAACACGACCTTCCCTTCACAAAGACATGCCAACTTATGCCTATTTCATTGTGCACTTATAAATACTCTGTCACATCATCCTGTATAACGGGTCCTAAAATCTTACCACCCACTCCACTGGTGTTGGAGGCAGATACAATATTAATATTTAAGACAAGTTCAGATTTTCAGGTAATGAAGGGATATACATTGTGAGCAGGCAGGTAAGGGTGGTCGTATCATGTTCGGCACAGCCATTATGGGCCGAAAGTCCTGCCGTGCCTTGTACTTCGTGTAGAAAAGAAATGCAGATGCTGGTTTAAATCGAAGATAGACACAAAATGCTGGTGTAACTCAACGAGACAGGCAGCATCTCTGGAGAGAAAGAATGGGTGACGTTTAGGGTCGAGACCCTTCTTTAGACCGATGTCGGAGAGGTCGGCGGGAAAGAGATAGAATTTTGTTGGAGACAGTGAGAACTGGGAAGGGGGAGGGATGGGGGAGAGGGAAAGCAAGGGCTAATTGAAGTTAGAGAAGTCAATGTTCATATCGCTGGGGTACAAGCTGCCCAAGTGAAGTATGAGGTGCTGTTCCTCCAATTTGCGCTGGGCCTCATTCTGACAATGGAGGATGCCCAGGGCAGAAAGTTCAGATTGGGAATGGGGGAGCGGGGGTGAGTTAAAGTGCTGAGCAACCGGGAGATCAGGTAGGACTGTGTGGAGCTGTTCAGCGAAACGATCGACGAGCTTGCGCTTGGTCTCGCCGATATCACTCCATCAGTAATATCCCACAGTATACCGTTACAGCAGTACGACCCCACAGTGCGTCACTCCATCAGTACTATCCAACAGTATACCATTACACCAGTACTACCCTACAGTGCGTCACTCCATCAGTACTATCCCACTGTATACCGTTACACCAGTACTATCCCACAGTGCGTCACTCCATCAGTACTATCCCACTGTATACCATTACACGAGTACTACCCTACAGTGCGTCACTCCATCAGTGCTACCGCACAGTGTCACTCCATCAATTCCATCCCACATTATGTCACAACAACAATACTACCGCACAGTGTGTCACCCCATCAGAACTACCCCAGAATGTGCCATTACTTCAACAGTACCCTACGTTAGGTTACTCCATCAATACTACTTCACAGTCTGCCACTCCATCAGTACAACATGTCATTCCATCATTTCTTCAGACGATGTTTCACTCTGTCAGTACCACCTTAAGTATGTGATTTCATCAGTTCTACCCACAGTTTTTCACCACTTCAATAATACCATCGAATGTGTCACTATATCAGTACTACCCCAAAATATACCAGTCCTTCACTACTGCCCCACATGATGCTAATCCATAAGTATTATCGCACAGCATTTCACTCCATCAGTACTACCACATCGTCGGTTACTCCATCATTACTGCATCACAACGTGTCATTCATTCGGTGCTATCCCATAGAATGCCATTGCATCAGTACTAGCAAATGGATAGTCATTCCATCAGTACTATCCCACAGTGCGTCATTCGATCAGTTCTCCCCCTCAATCTGTCACTCCATCAGAACTACCCTATAATGTGTCATTACATCAGTACCGCCCCATTTAGTTTCACACCATTAATACTATCCCACAGTGTGCCACGACATCAGTACTACCATATCGCTTGTTCCTCCATCAGTACTACCGCACACTGTGTCACTCTATCAGTAAAACACCAAAATGTTTTACTCCATCAGTACCTGCCCACAGTTTGTCACTTCACTAGTCCAACCCCAAAGTATATTGCTCCATCTGTACTGCCCTCGTTGTGTCACTCCATCAATACTACCCCACTGGTCATCACTCCATCAATACAAGCCTACAGTGTGTTAGACGATCATTACTAGAACACACTGTGCCATTCCATCAGTACAACCCCAGAGCGTGTCACTTCATTGGTACTACCGCACTATATACCATTCCATCAATACACACCCACAGTGTTTTTCAACATCAGTACCACCTTGTGTATTATTCCATTAGTACTACCACACAGGGTGTCACTCTATCAGTACTATCCAACGGTGTGTCACTCCATCAGTACTACACAATGAGTCCTTCCATCAGTACTACCCCACAGTGCTTCAATCCACCAATATTACTCTGGTATATGTCTATCCAACAGTACTACACCGCAGGGTGTCACACAATCAGCACTATTCCACAATATGCTATTGCGTCAGTACTGCCACATAGTGTGCCATTCCATCAGTACTACCTCAAAGTGTGTCACTCCACCAGCACTACCCACAGTGTGCCACTGCATCAGTAATAAAATATAGTTTGTTACTCCATCTGTACTACCCTACACTGTGCCACTCCATCAGTGCATCCCCATAGAGCATCGCACAATCAGGAATATCACTTGGGCTATCATTGCATCAGTACGTGTGTCACTCCATCAGAACAATCCATTATCACTCCATCAGTCCACCACGCAGCGTGTCACTCCATCAGTATTCCCCACAGTATGTCACTCCATCAGCCCTATCTCACTGTGTCACTCCATCAGTAATTCCCCACAGTTTCACTCTATTAGTATTTCCCCACAATGCCTCACGCCATTAGCACTACCCGATGTTTATCATTCAATCAGGACTATCCCAGTGGGTCACTTCATAAGTGCTGACACAAATTGTGTCATTCCATCAGTATTACCCAACAGTGTGTCACTGCGTTAGTACTACACCACAGTATGTCATCACAATAGTACTACCGCTCAGTGTGTCACTCCGTCGGTGAAATCACACAGTGTCTCACTGAATCAATACAACTCCATCCATATTGTTACACTACATCGGTACTGCCCCACATCATGTCACTCCAGTGCAACCCTAGTACCATCAGTACTCCCCAAAGAGTTTCACACCATCAGGACTACCTCAAATCTGCCATTCCATCCGCATTACCCCACAGTGTGCTAACCCATCGCTGCGACTCCATAATGTGTAATTCCATCACTATTTCACCACAGTTTTTCATTGCAACAGTACTACCGCAGAGCGTGTCAGTCCATCAGTATTACTGCGTCACTCCAACAGAATGTGCTATTACATCCGTGCTACCCCACAGTGTGTCATTCCATCAATACACCTCCACAGTACGTCATTACACCAGTACTACTCCACAGTGTTACACTCCATCAGTACAACACTGGAGCGTGTCACTCCATCAGTACTACCCTACAATATGTTATTCCATCAGTACTACACCACAGTGATGCATTCCATCTGTACTGCCTTAAGCTTGTTATTCCATTATGTACAACCACACGGACTCATTCAATTAGTATCACCCAACAGTGTAACCCTCCATCTGTACCGTCAGTCCTATTTCAGTGTGGAAGTCACAATGTGCAACCCAACAGTACCATCGAACATTGTGTCAATACTTCAGTACTCGCCCACTGTGCGCCATTCTGTCCACACTACCCCCAGTGTGTCATTCAATCAGCACTACACAGAAGTATGTCACTCCATCAGTACAACCGCGCAGTGTGTCACTCCATCAGTACTGCTCCACAGCGTGTCACTCCATCAGATTTACCCCAAGGGGTGGGGTGATGGAGTGCCAAACTGCGTGGTAATACTGATGCAATGACATGAGTGTTTACCACACAGTTTGTCACTCCGTCAGTTCTACTTCAGTAATGGAACTACATCAGTACGACCCCATGGTGTCAGTCCATTAAATTTACGCCACATTGTGCCAGTTCCTCAGTACTATCTCACAATGTATCACTCCATTAGTCTACCCCACAGTGTTTCATCCATCAATTCTTCCCCACAGTACGTCATTACAACAGAACTACCTCACAACTTGTCACTAAATCAGTATTATTCCACTTTGTGTCACTTCGTCAGTACTACTCCACAGTTTGTCATAACAACAGTACTACTCATTGTGTCACTCCATCAGTATTACCCGCAGTGTGTTACTACATCAGTAGAGGCCCACGGTGTATCACTCCATCAGAACTACTGCAAAGTGTGTCACTTCATCAGTACTACTGCAGTGTGTCACTCCATCTGTACCAACCCACAGTGTGTTAATCCACACAAACTGCATCAACTGGTGTCATTCCATCAGCACTATAGTGTAGTGCTGAAGTATTCAAAGCAGGAGGCCCTGTCATGATGCACAAGCTGACTGAACTCTTCCAGTCCATGTGGAATGAAGGGAAAGTCCCACAACAGCTGAAAGATGTCAGCATAGTCCACATCTACAAGAGGAAAGGCAACCGCCAGTCTTGCGACAATCATCGAGGCAACTCCCTCCTGTCCATAGCTGGGAAGACCTTGGCTCGCATCCTGCTCAACCGTCTCATTCAACACCTTGAGCAGGGTCTCCTTCCAGAAAGCCAGTGCGGTTTCCGTGCTGGGCCTGGAAATGTCGACATGATATTTGCTGCACGCCAACTCCAGGAAAAATGCCAAGAGCAACACAGCGACCTGTTCGTGACCTTCGTCGATCTGACAAAGGCCTTCGACACTGTCAGCAGAGTTGGCTTGTGGAAGATAATGCAGACGTCTGGCTGTCCCAGCAAGTTCATCACGATTGTCCGGCAGTTCCATGACGGCAAGATGCTGAAAGTGCTAGATGATGGAGACGAATCGGGAGCCTTTCCAGTGACAAACGGCGTGAAGCAAGGATGTGTTATTGCCCCTACACTCTTCAGCATGGTCTTCTCTGCCATGCTGACTGATGCCTTCCGAGACTGCCAGGATGGAATACATATCAGGTACAGGACTGACAGCAGGCTGTTCAACCTCAGGCGCCTGTAAGCTGTTACAAAAGTGCAGGAGACCATCATCAGAGATTTCTTGTTTGCTGATGACTGCGCCCTCAATGCCAGCACAGAGCAGAAGATGCAGCATGAAATGGACTGCTTCTCACAGGCCTGTGACAACGTTGGTCTCTCCATTAGCACCAAAAAAACTGAAGTTATGTACCAGCCCGCGCCTGGAAAGCCCTACCAGGAACCACACATCACGGTGAAGGGGCAGAACCTACAGGCAGTCGACTGCTTTACCTCTCTGGGTAGTACACTCTCGCGAGTGGTGAACATTGACGCTGAGGTCAACAACAGGATTGCCAAGGCCAGCGCTGCCTTTGGGCGACTCCGTGAGAATGTTTGGGAGCGAAGAGGACTCAGCCTTACTACCAAGCTGAAGGTCTACCGTGCAGTGGTACTCACCACTCTTCTCTATGCCAGTGAGGCTTGGACAGTCTATAGCCGACATGCCAAACAGCTCAATCACTTCTACTTGAGCTGCCTACCCAGATACCTTCACATCAGGTGGCAGGACAAAATTCCCGACACAGAGGTCTTGGAATGGGTCGGAATTCCCAGCGTCCACACCCTCCTACGGAAAGCCCAAGCCAGATGGGCAGGCCATGTCGACAGAATGCCCGATCGTCGGCTGCCAAAACAGCTTCTGTATGGAGAACTGTGTAAGGGCAAACGCTCAGTAGGAGGACAGAAGAAACGGTTTAAGGACTGCCTCAAAGTGTCCCTCAAAGACTTGGACATCAACCTCAGCACTTGGGAATCTCTTGCTCTGGACAGTCCAACCTGGCGTAGCAAGCTCACCACAGGACCCCGTGCAGCAGAGAACAGACGCACTGCGGAGGCCCAGAGGAAACGCACCGCGCGCAAGGCCCGGTCTACCTCCACTTCCACTGCAGCACCCATCCACTTGTGTCCTACGTGTGGGCGTGCCTTCCGGGCCCGGATATGCCTCACCAGTCACTTCAGGACCCACAGTCACCAATCCTCCAACTGAAAGTGAAGTCATGGTCATCTTCGAAACCGAAGTCCGAACAACAACACAGCACATTGTGTCACTCCATCAGTTCCACTGCACAGTGTGTCACTCCATCAGTAATGCCCCACAGCGTGTCACAACGTCACTAAAACCCACAGTATGCCATTACAACATTACAAACACACATGTTCACACCCTCAAACACAGTCAAACACGCACACACACATACCCGCGCACGAAGACACACACAATCTCTCAAATGCAATCACAAACAATCAAATATACTCTCACACATTCTCACATACAATCACACGTACACATGCAATCACACTAACAGATATTCACACGCACTAGCACGAAGAGACACGCACTCATTCGCACATACTTACACACGAACACATTCTCTGACAACACCATCATATACCCTCCCACACACGCACACACACACGCACACACACGCACACACACACACGCACACACACACACACACACACACACACACACACGCACACACACACACACACGCACACACACACACACACACACACGCACACACACACACACACACACACTATCAAAGAATTATATACTCACACACACTGACAAACTCACATCCCACATATTCTCTCACATTCTCACAAACAGCCACACACACGCACAGACGCAAACACTGTCCTTCACAAACCCACATGCACTCTCCCACTCAGAGACACAGATACATTCAATCGCACTTGCATCCACACTCACTAATGTTCACACACTCACACGCACACTCACGCACTAGCACAGACAGACACACACACACACACACACACAAATATAGGCACTCTTACATACTCTACCGCTCTCTCACACGCAGACCCGCATGCACACGTGCACATTTTGGGATTGAGTGTATCCTTGGATGTTCGCGGCGAGCAGCGCAGCGCAGCGTGGTCGGGGTGTTCCCGGTGACCGGGGCCAAGCCCTTCAGTCGGCCCGGTCGGCCCAGCTCGCCCACCGCGGATGGCGATGGGAGCCACGCCTCGGGAGCGAGGTGGGAGCCGCGAGGAACAGCAGAGACCGTCGGAGAGCGAGGAACGCCGCCGAGAACGAAGGGGCGACCCGCAGTGCGGCGGCAGGCAGGAGATAGAACTATCCGGCCAACGTATGTAACTTTGCCGGCGTCAAAATGTGGCGACTCTTGTGTACCGCCTAGGTGAGGTCTGCTGCATGATGTTACCGGGTTGTCTGCAAAACTAAGCATTTCACTCTACCTGGGTACGTGATAATAAGGTATCACTGAATCATTGAAATTCCTGCAACCGCGTACACTAACGCATACACACACACACAACGAAACATTTGCACAGTCTCACACATTCACACTCGCACACACGTGCTAACACACTCTTGCACGGACTCGCACACTCACACTGTCACACACAATCAATATCCAATGCGAGTCAGGCTGCACCTCTGGAGAAATCTAGTTGAGTCTGTCAGTTCAGTGCAGTTTATTGTCACGTGTACCGAGGTAGCGTGAAAAGATTTTGTTGCGTGCTACCCAGTCAGTGAAACAAAATACATTATTACAGTCGAGCCATTTACAGGGTATAGATACATGATAAGGGGATAACGTTCAGTGCAAGGTAAAGCCTGCAAAATCCGATCAAGGATAGTCCGAGGATCACCAATGAGGTAGATCGTAGTTAAGCACTGCTTTCTGTTTGTGGTTGGATGATTCCGTTGCCTGATAACAGCTGGGAAGACGCTGTCCCTGAAACTGGAGGTGTGCATTTTCATACTTCTATACATTTTGCCTGATGGGACAGAGGAGAATCAGGAGTGGCAAGGGTGCGACTCGTCCTTGATTATGCTGCTGGCCTTGCCGAGGCAGTGGTTTATAAATTGAGTCAATATATGGGAGGTTGCTTTTTGTGATGATTTGGACAATTCGCAGCAATTTCTTGCGTTGTTGTACGGAGCTGTTCGCAAACCAAGCTGTGATGCTTCTTGATAAAATACTTTCTATGGTGCATCTGTCGAAGTTGGTGAGAGTTGTAGAGGGCACGCCGAACTGGCTAAGCCTGCCAAGGACATGGATGGGTGAAGTTCGGTTCGACACCCTTCTTCAGACTGATTCTGGTGGGAATGTGGAGAAGGCTGGAACAGCAGGACAAAGCGAGTTGAATGATGAGTGGGTGAATACCGTTTTCATAGTTAGGTGGTTGAGACCAGAGGTTAAAAGATAAAAGTTGGGAGATAAGGATTGAGCAGGTTGGAATTATAAAGAGAGAGGAGGGAATACCGGTTGAAGGTGAGGTGGAGGCAATGAACAGGTGCGCGTCCGCGTGAAGCAAGAGAAAGAGCGAGGGAAAAGAGGGGAGTTGCACGTTAGTTACCTGACATTTGCTAATGTTCATACCATTAGGTTGCAAGGTTCCCAAGCGGACTATGGAATGTCGTTCTTTCTGTATTAATGTAACCTCTCTGGCGCTGATGGAGGCCCAGGACAGAAAGGTCAGTGTGCGATGGGGGTTACAATGGCTAGCAACGGGGAGATCCGGCAAGCCTTAGCAGAACGAGGGTAAGTGTTGGACAAAAAACGGGCGCCGAGTCTCCATTTCACCACGCCGATGTAAAGGAGGCCATATCTGGAACACCACATGCAGTAGATGAGATTAGAGGAGGTGCAGGTGAACATCTGTCTCACCTGGAAGGGCTGCTCGAGCGTGAGGGAAGGGGTATAGGGACAGCTGTTACATCCCATGGTGGCTAACCGTTTTAACTGCACTTGCCAAGAAAGGCGTTGGAAAGAGAAGTGATGGCAAGTGATGGAGAGGTGGGGAAATGGATAGAGAAATAGGTCGTACAAAGATAAAACGGAGAGGTAGAGGAGAAGACGAAACAAGAGGTGGATGGGGAGTGAACTATCAAAGGGAGAGTGGGAAAATGAGGAGAGAGGGGAGTTCAGAGCGAGTGGGTTGGCAAAAGGGGGAGAGGGAAGCATCAGAGAGATACAGGGAGAAGGAGGGAGGGATGCAGTAAGAGTGGGAGAGGGAGGGGAGAGAGGTTGGCAGAGAGCGGGCGGCACAGAGAGGGAGAATAGAGAGTGTAGGGGAGAGAGTAACAGTTCAGAGCGAGAATAGCAGTAAAGATGGAGAGATAGAGATAGAGAGGAGGGAGAGATGTTGCATCACTCGCCGTTTGTTCTACTTTTAGGACAATTCTGAGGCGGCAATGGTTCTGTTCACTGAGTGTCGTGAGTCTTTGGGTCGTTCCTCCTCAGAGGTGATGAAGGTAGAGAATGTTGTTGTCCCAAGGCAAAGCTAGATCCATTCCAGGCAAGCAAGGACTAAATGCTTACTAGGGGTCGCCGGGAGTGTGGGGCTGAGGTTACAATCAGTTCAGCCGCGATCACATTGAGTGTTAAAACAGAGTGGAGGGCCATTTTAGTCTGAGGTGATCTGTTGAACTAATTCATCACGCTGTGGACAAAGGTTGTCCAGTCCACCTTCAAACTGGGCACCAGAAGCCTTGGGACGGTCCCTTGAATTTGGGATTGCCTTGCTGAGTGAAGGAAATCAGACAAACAACATGTGACGGAGATTTGGATCCGATGGAGTTTGAAACAATATCCCCTTTGCTGGAACAAAGCCGCTCCCAATTTCCATCCCTCAGTATCGCCACAATTCCAAGTCTTTGGAGTTTCTCAATCAATTCCCTGAATAAATCACGACGTGTCTCAGCAGGGATTTCACTTGGCTGATGTCATCTGTTTGCGAATCATTTCAAAATCTCTATTTTTTAACTCTGTTGAAACTTCGCTGTCCCGATGGAGACGGAAAATGGTATAAAATCTCCGGGAATGTTCTGTCCCGGCATTTCATTCCGAGAGATTACCGGTCGCTCACGGGGACACGTCGATGGGCAGAGAAAATGGGGCACCATTATTGGGAATATGCGGACGTGCAGAAAATCTTGTACGTGATGATTGCTGCCGTTGGAGTCCCTGGTAAGTGAGCAGAACAATTCAAGTTTTATAACTCCGTGTGTTCACAGATGTTGACCTGATTCTGATTCTGTTACAAGATTCCCAACTGATGGTCGTTGTGCAAGAATATGTGGAGTATATCTATCCTCTAAATGAAATATCTTTGAATTAACGCTGTGATTTTTCTCATTTTCAGACAGCCGAAACTAAGCCTCTTTTTCTCCCACTGCCGGGACCCACTAGAATGTTGTTCTTGCCTTCAGTGGGACCTTGCCCAGAGTTGTCCCAGTGCTCGGGACAGGCAGCTCTCCGGGACGGTGTGACTGGGAGGGGTTTACATTGTGGAGTTCACTGTGTCTGAGTTATTGATCAGAGTGAACACCAGCTCCTGTGGACACGTGTGACTGTGGAGTCTGTCACAGTCGGATTCCACCCGCCTGTTGTTCAATAATTGGATCGATCACCTGAACCAGTGGCCACGGATCTACCGGCGTGTGTTGTTACAGAACTGAACTCACTGTGGAATAAATCAATTAACGGAGCCACTCTGCTGCCGGACCCTAAGTTGTCCCTGCCTTCTCTCTGGAACCCTCCTCGTCCCCATCAAATGCCGAGTTCCCAGAGCCCTGGTTAAACACGGCCGGTCACGGTTAAGTCTGTGAAACCGGCCCCATCAGAGACTGTGAGCGGGGTTAACTGTAGACAGGACCATTCCGCCTATTGTAGCGGGCGGCTGCTCGTTCCCTCCCCGCCCTTTACCCCGCCCGTCGCCTTATCTCCTCTCCCCTGAAGCAGGCAGGTCGGGCACAGTCGGAGCCGGGTCTGACATTGTTAAACCTGCAGCCGCGCACCGACTCCAACACTCCTGATCTCCAGCTGAAAGTGGAGCCGGTGTTCAGCCCCGGAGACCGTGTTCAGTAATGCCCAGTGTCCGTCCCCTTCTCTTTCCGCAGTGAATTTAGTGGCGATTGTGATCCTGTCCCGGGGAAAGTGCGGCCTCTCCACCTGCACCACTCGCTACCTGGTGGCCATGGCAGCGGCCGATCTACTGGCCCTGATCACCGAGGTCATTTTGTATTGGATCCGAGGTTACTACTTTTATTGGAGTTTCCTGTCCATCACCCCTGTGTGCAGTGTTAACGTTGTACTGAGGACTGCAGCTGTAGACTGTTCTGTCTGGTTCACCGTCACTTTCACCTTTGATCGCTTTGTCACCATTTGTTGCCAGAAGCTGAAAACTAAATATTGCACCGGGAAAACTGCGGCTGCGGTTCTCGCAACAGCCGGCGTTCTGCTGTGTCTGAAAAACGTTCCCGCTACTTCACACAGGAACCCTGGAGAACCATCGACAATGTCCCGTGGGCTGTGACTCGGTGGACCAGTTATTACACTGACCCCGGGTGGGTGGCATTTGACTGGATCGACACAGTTTTTAACTCCGTTCCTCCCTTTCGCTGTGATCCTGCTGCTCAACGCTCTGACAGTCGGCACATTTTAGTGGCCAGTCGGGTCCGTCAGGGGCTGGAGGGTCAGAGCAAGGGGGAGAAGCGCAGTGACCCGGAGATGGAGAGCAGGAGGAGGTCTGTCGTTTTACTCTTCACCATCTCCGGCAGCTTCATCCTCCTGTGGCTGCCGTGTGTTGTAAACGTCGTCTATTATCAGATCACAGGGATTGGGAAATGATGGGAATCATTCTCAATGGATCTTTAACCACGTCGGGTTGTTGCTGAGGGATCTCAGCTGCTGCACCAACACATTTATTTACGCGGCGACCCAGTCCAAGTTCAGGGACCAGGTGAAGAGCGCGGTGAAATATCCGCTCACCTCAGCGCTGCGGCTCATTAATAAACCCGCGCTCTGAGCGCATCCCAGAGGGCGGCCGCAGTCTCTCCGCTCCGGGCTCCGGCTCCTCACATTCACCGCCGCATCTTCCAGCTGTCAGACCCTTTCTTCATTACCCCACTCCTTCCCTCACTCTCCCCTCCCC
>NC_135986.1:7880572-7916476 GCF_053455715.1 Rhinoraja longicauda
CTCCCCTCATTCCCTTCCCCTCTCTCTCTGCCCTCCCTCTCTATCTCTCACCTCTCTGCGCCCTTCCCTGTCTCTCTTCCCCAGTCTATCCCCCTCCACTCTCTCCCCTCTCTCCCCTTCTCTCACTCCCCTGTCTCTCCCCCTCCACCTCTCTGCCCTCTCCCCCTCTCTCCCCTCTCTCCCCCTCCCCTCTCTCCCCTCTCTCTCTCTAACTCCCATCTCTCCCAATCCCTCTCTCCCCCTCTCTCTCTCTGCCCTCTCTCTCCACCGTCTCTCCCCCTCTACCTCCACCCACTTTCTCTTCCCCACCACTTTATATAATCACTTACAATAATAAATTAAACTAATATTTGATTCCCCTCTCCCCCTCTCTGTCATGCTCTCTCCCCTTTCTCCGATCTCACTCCCCCACTCACCCCTCTCTCTCTCCTTCTCTACCTGTCTCTCTCGCCCCCACTCTCTCTCGCTCTTGCTTTCTCTCCCTATCTCTCTCTTTCTCTCCACTGTCTGAAACCTCTCTCTCTCTTTCACTATCCCTCTCTCTCCCGTCCCCCTCTTTCTCTCCCCCCTCTTTCTCTTTCTCCCTTCCATTTTGCAAGAATACATTTACCAAAAAAATTAAACGAAACTAATATTTGATACCACCTCACCCCTCTCTCCCTCCCCCCCTCTTCCCTTCTCTCTCTCTTCCTTCCCCTCTCTCCCCACCACTCTCCCGCCCTCTACTCTTTCTCTCCCTCTTTCTTTCTGCCCTGTCTTCCCTCTCTCTCACTGACCTATCTCCCTCTCCCTTTCTTCCTCCCCTCTCCCCATCTCTCTCTCTCTGTCTCTGCCCTCTTTCCCTCTCCTCTCTCTCCTATCTCTCTCTCCGTCTCTTGCCCCACTTCTCTCCCCCTTCTCTCTCCTTTATCTTTCTCTCTCCCCAGTCTCTCTCTCCTTTCATTATCACCCCACTCTCTCTCCCCCCTCTCTCTCTCTGCCTTTTCTCCATCTCTCTCTCTGTCCTCTCCCCTTCTCTCTCCCTCCTTATCCCCTGTCTCCCCTCTCTCTCTCTCTCTCGCACCCCTTTCTAGCCCGAGTCTCTCCCCCCTCAACTCTCTCCCCCGCCTCTCCCCCTCTACCCCCTCTCTCATTCTCATCTCACTCCCAATCTCTGCCCTCTCTCTCTCCCCTCTCTCTCTCCCGAATATCCCCTCCACTTTATGACACACTTACAATAATAAATTAAACTAATATTTGATCCGCCCTCTCCCCCCTCCCTCAAGGGGTGGTGATGTTTCGTAGATACGGGGAGGATACGGCCTTTTTGTTCTCTCCCCTTTCTCCCCCCCCTCGCTCTCCCCCCTCCAATTTATTATAATTATTTTACAAGAATAAAGTAAACTAATATTTGATACTCTCTCTCCCACTCCAATATGTAACAAACAAGTGGAACCGTTGAGCCCAAACCTCTCCTGCATTGGTGCAGCACCCTCTCCCTCTCCTCCCTCCATCACCTCCTCCTCTCACCCCCTCCTCCCCTCCCTCCGTCCCTCCCCTCTCCATTCATAGTCGATAGATTTAAACTTTAAAATGAGAATTACTTAAAAAATATAACACCAATTTCAGTGAAACTTCTTCCATTATCACCAAAGGGATAACAGTCAGCAAGGTGGGGCCTAACATTGTCGCGCAATCCTGTACCGTTTTGGATGTAGTTCATGAACAAACAAACAAACAAACGAGAGTTTTAGTATCAACAATAAATTAAACTTATATGTGTTATCCACTCAGTCTCCCTCCCCTTCCTTAACCCTTACTCTCCCCTCTTTCTCTCCCCCTCCTCTTTTAGGAATACATTTACAATAATAAATTAAACTAAACTAATATTTTATACAACCTCCCCCCTCTCTCTCCCCTCTCTCCCGCTCCCCCCTCTCTCTCGCCCTCTCTACTTTCTCTTTCCCTCTCTCTGCCCTCTCCCTCTCTGTATCTCTCTCCCCTTTGAACAGAACAGAACAGAATAGCTTTATTGTCATTCGTTTTACCAAACGAAATTAATTTGCCAGCAGTCACAGAGCAAAAAAACAAAAAACACAAGACACACAACCCCAACACAAACATCCATCACAGTGACTCCAAACACCCCATCACTGTGATAGAGGCAAATAAACTTCCTCTCTATTCCCCCATGCCCCTCCAACGGACAGACAGCTCGACCCCTACCGAGGCGACCGACCCGCACAGCCCCCGCAAGGAGATGGAAGGTCCCGCGGCCGAGCCGCACCGGGCGATTGAAGGTCCCGCGGCCGAGCCGCACCGGGCGATGGAAGGTCCCGCGGCCGAGCCACACCGGGCGATGGAAGGTCCCGCGGCCGAACCTCGCCCCGAGGAAGAGACCTAAAAATATATATATATATATATATATTTGATTACGTTGGCTGATTTCTTTTCGAGCCAACGTGATGTGTAGATTGAGTCAATGGTCGAACGTCTGGTCTGTGTGATGGATTGCCCTCCATTTATAACTCCCTGCAATTTCTCGCGGTCTAGACAGACATGTCCCCGATCATATAAGATTATTAAGGGATTGGACACGCTGGAGGCAGGAAACATGTTCCCAATGTTGGGGGAGTCCAGAACCAGGGGCTACAGTTTAAAAATAAGGGGTAGGCCATTTGGAATGGAGATGAGGAAAACGTTTTTCACCCAGAGAGTTGTAAATCTGTGGAATTCTCTCCCTCGGAAGGTAGTGGAGGCCAATTCTATGGACGCTTTCAAGAGAGAGCTAGATAGAACTCCGAAGGATAGCGGAGTCAGAGGGTATGGGGAGAAGGCAGGAACGGGGTACTGATTGAGAATGATCAGCCATGATCACATTGAATGGTGGTGCTGGCTCGAGGAGCCCAATGGCCTCCTCCTGCACCTATTGTTTATTATCTATTATCTATACTCCAGTAATGCACATTCACTGTCATTAATGCGGTCCGCGATACGGTATCAGGTGTTTTACTGTGATCTTCCTCCTCTGCCGACTCCTCACCATGTCTTCGCATTTGTCCAACAGTTCATTTGTGGTTAATCCCCACTCAGTACCTTCTATTGTACATCAATACAGTTTGTGTTACATGGACAATCTTAGTAGTTATCTTAGTACGAATGTTCAGCTCTGATCATAGTTGTTACTTATGTCAGATCATTAGGTTAGGTGAGGTTAGACTACGATTATTATCATCACATGTTCCGAGGTGCAGTGAAAATCGTGAGTTTGCACGCTATCCGCTCAGTTTAGATACACCATCAACTACAATCAGTTAAGTCCGTCGATGGAGCGAGGAAGATACAGAATGCAGAAAATGGTTCATTACATAAAATGTCATGCTGAATATGGTCACATTGCCTAATTCTGTTCTCCTTAGAACTGGACAAGTGCAATTGGAGAACTCGAGTTCTGTGAAAACAGAAAGCAAAAATATGACCTACTGTGCCGAGGTGCACAGCTCGATCGACGGATGAAGCAATGCTTGTATGACCGATGAAAGATCCTGCTGGTTTGGTGTTGTTGTAAACACTGCAGGTGACAGGCGCTTTAGGTTTTAGCTTCAGTTTTAGGTTTAATATTGTTACATGTACCGAGCTACATCAAACAACTTTGTTCTGCATGCTATCCAAAGAGATTACATTTCTTATGTATTGACACTATCGGTTCAAGCTCGTGGACAAAGGGCACTTGTGTATGCGGATCCACTCAGAGCGTGGTAACTGTATGGATGCGCACAGCGGGTGGAAGACATATAGAATGAGGTGCAAAAGGAGGTCGCTGAAATACAAACTGTAGATGGGCTATTACATGCCTATTTAACATCATTTAAAATACATTTGGACAAGCATATCTAGGAAGAGTTGAGAGTGATTCACGGCAACGGCGGCAGTTGGGACGCTGTAGATGGGGTACATTGATCGGCGTTGGCAGGCTGGGTGGAAGGACCTGTCCCTGCGGTGTATGACACATGACAATAGATAGAGCAAAGTGGAAGTTACAGCGTGCAGTATCCATGTATCAGCACTGCAGCGCATGGTTGTACATCTGTACCCCAGACGAAGTTCAATGTCCATGATGGGGTAGAGGGAATTGAATTAGTATACCAGCCTATGGAGGGACCGTTCATAAGCCCAATAACGGAGGAAATGAACCTATTCCTAAGTCTGGTGATGCGCGCTTTCAAGCTTCTCTACCATTTGGAGTTGGGGAAAGAAGAACTGAGCGGGGTTGGCCAAGTCTTTGATTATGTTGGGTGTTTGGGTAATGTTATGCAGCGTGGAATGTAGATGGATAATATGATTGGTCTGGGGTCTCTAATAGACTGGGCTATATTTAAAACCCTCTGCAATTTCTCGCGGTCCTTGCAGAGTTATTCCCAAACCAAGCTGCCATTAAATGTGACAATATGCTTGTAGAAACATTGAAAATAGCAGACACCTAGGGGACGCTCATGGAGTGAGTACGTTCTTGCGTTCGCTCCATAAACTTTACTGTTCTTAACCCATGACCACCCTCATTTAACCTATTTTTATTTAAACCAGAAGATTTTTGTTACCTTTCTGATTTTATCTCGGAAGTTGTGCTGTGAATTGTTATGAAATGAGTACAGAACGAGCTATAAGATCTAAAGCTCGTGGTGCTGGAAACGATAACAATGGCGATGGTCCAAAAAAGAAGTCTGACCTTAAGCTAATTGAAATGTCTCATGAATCGTTTTTGGAGCTTATAAATGAAAAATTTGCAGAACTCCGAACATCTCTTAAACGAGATATAGAGATATTCCAAGAAGCCTTGAATAAAACTGACCGAGAAGTTAAGCAACATCAAACATTAATTACAACTCTTCAAGAAGATGCTCAGAAGCGGGACTTGAAAATTGCAGATTTGGAAAAGAAGTTATCATTAGCAATTAAGCATTTGGAAATACTCCAACAGAAAAGCATTGACTCTGAGAATCGTTCTAGAAGACAGAACTTACGTTTGATTGGGATTCCAGAAGGCACTGAACAAGGAGATCCTGTGAAGTTTTTCGCCCAACTTTTAAAAGAAGCGTTACCTTCAGAATTTCCAAATGATCCTCCATTATTGGATCGGGCGCACAGAATTAGAAATTCGTTATCTTTACCCTCGAAACCACGAGTTGTAATTGTACGCTTTCACTATGTTCACCTTAAAGAACACCTTATTCGAACCGCCCGTCGTCTGGGTTCGGTTAAAGTTCGAGATTTCCAAATGCGTCTTTATGAAGATTTCAGTCCTGAAGTTATGAAAGCTCGCCGAGCGTTTAAAGATTTGATGGCTGAATGCTATTGTCGAGTTCGACTTCGCGTTCGCAGTCAGTTGGATGACAATAATCAGAAACGGCACAGTCTTTACCTGTTACTTTATTAGAGATACCTCGGACAAGTTTCTAAAAGCACACACAGAGTTGCGGACTCCGGGGCCAGTGGAAACATGTCACACCAGCCCCCAGAATGAAGCCCCTTTTATCCCCCAAACCGCAGAATACAGTTATTTACAATTAGCACAACCAATCAATATTGGAATTAAGTCAGTTTTCCCTTATATGGCTGAGAGTTGGAACAAAGTCAGTTTTCCCATATAAGGTCCTAACATGCTATTGTTCAAGGTTTTTAGTTGGTGTGGCGTTTATTGTTTATGTTCTTTATACATTTGTGTTTTTGTCTCCTGAAGACGAGCTGGAACATTCTGCGGTCTAGGGCTACTGATTACTACTAGCTTTAGCAAGCTCAGCATTTATGTGATTACGTAGCCTCAAGCAGGTGTGGGAAAGAAAGTGAGAGAGCCTCTAGCATGTGCCTAGCACACAATGCTGCAAAGCTTATGCAGAATATAGTGGCTGAAACAAAGGAAAATGACAGATCTCCACACTATGAGAAAAGTTTAAACCTGCGCTTCTTTATCCTGCAAAACTTAGAATTTCGCCACCAAATGATTCGCGTCGTCTTTTCAATTCTGTATCCGAAGTTCGCAGCTTCCTGGATCTTAACTATTCTTATGGTCTAGTTTCTCAACCTTAAAATATATGGTTTTCACAGCTTTGGTTATACTTGGTTTTTTTGTTATTGGTTTTTTTTTAAAGAGCTTTATTTAGTCTCACGACTATGTTTAGTCTCATAATAATGATTATAACCTTCATTATCTTAGTTTCTGAATATTGAAAATGGCAGTTTTTGTTCGTTAAAACCCTTCGGGTTTTTTCCGGGGTTTTTTTGTTTTTTTTTAACTCTCGGTGGATCATTTTTTTTAAAAAAAATTATTATTAGGAGCCGTCCGCTGGTGATATGGGGGTAGATTTAGTATTAATTCTTTTTTTTCTGGCCTTCTATAGGTCCAGAGGGGTTTTTCCGTGGGTGGGGGGTGGGTTTAGAGTCTGTTTTATATGTTTTCTAGTTTCATATACTGTTTTTTTTCTTCATTTCTGGACTGTTGTAAAGCTACTAATATGTCCGATGTGTCGCCATTTCCCGTTCCTCCCTGTATTTTTGTTCCTCTTCCGGGTACATGAGTTTATACTTTGGTTAACCTTTTACATACCAAAGGCTTGACCTCAGCAATATGGCTCAGTTTATTAATTTTGTCTCTTGGAATACTAATGGTTTAAACCATCCAATTAAACGGAAAAAGATTTTTAAAGTGTTCCAAAGACTGAATGCACAAATTATTTTTTTACAAGAAACTCATGTTAGGAAGGAGGACAATCAACGTTTTTTTAGGTTCTGGAAAGGGCAACAGTACCACTCAAACGCAAACGCCAAAATAAAAGGAGTTTCATTTTTCATTAACTCTTCTATTACATTTGTTCACCACGATGTCATTTCGGACCCAAATGGTAGATTTTTATTAATTACTGGATTACTATCTAACACCAAGGTTGTAATGGTTAATGTTTATGCTCCGAATGTGGATTACCTTGAATTTTTCAAGTCTTTATTTACTACCTTACCCAATCTAAATGAATATAAGCTAATAATGGGTGGTGACTTTAATTGTTGTTTAAATCCGCTGTTAGATAGATCAAAATCTTCTCAGCCATTACCAAACAAGTCGGCCTCTCATATTAATTCCTTTTTGACTGACTCTGGAATGGTTGATATTTGGAGATTTCTTCATCCCAAAGACAAAGAGTTTTCTTTTTTTTCACATGTTTATCATTCTTATTCGAGAATTGATTATTTTTTTATTGACTCTCGTCTTATTCCATCTGTAACTGGTTGTGACTATGACATTATTGCCATTTCGGACCACACCCCACTGAAGCTCTCCATCAAGTTACAAGATACAGTCTTTATCACCAAGTATTGGCGATTTGATTCTACCCTACTGCAAGATCAGGACTTTATTAAATTCATGAAGGAACAGATTGACTTTTTCTTCCCAACGAATTCGACTGAGGAAATTTCTTATGGGATACTCTGGGACACGTTCAAAGCATACATACGTGGTCAGATTATTTCCTACTCTGTACCTTTGAGGAAACGTATCAAGAATGAGACTATTTTATTGGTTGATAGGATGAAGGAAATCAATAAGAAATACTCGACTGCTCCTACTAGGGAGCTTTATAAGCAGAGAATTGAATTTCAAATGGAACACAATCTGTTACTCACATCTTTGATTGAAAATCAATTAATGAAATCTAGATCTGAATTTTACATACACAGTGATAAATCTGGTAAATTGTTAGCTAATCAGTTGAAGAATGTTTCGGTCAAGCGTCAAATTGTTAAGATTCGTAAACAGAATGGGGAATTGACAGCTAATCATGACGAGATAAACAAATCTTTTCAGGGTTTTTATACTTCTTTATATTACTCTGAATTCCCGCAAGATTCTAATAATATGCATGATTTTTTAGGGGAATTGAAATTTCCAAAATTATCATTTGAAGAAAATTTATCACTAGATAAATCGCTTACGAATATAGAAATCCAGAATGTTATTTCTTCAAAGAATTCTGGGAAAGCTCCAGGCCCAGATGGGTATACAGTGGAATTTTATAAGTTCTTTTCCTCTATTCTTTCCCCTTGGCTTTAGAAAGTTTTTGAAGAAGCAATTAGCCTGGGCAAATTACCACAATCTTTTTATAGAGCTTCTATTTCCTTAATTTTGAAAAAAGATAAAGATCCCACTGACTGTGCTTCTTATAGACCAATATCTCTGTTAAATGTAGACTCTAAGATTTTTTCCAAGTTATTGGCGATGAGGTTGGAAAAGATATTACCTCAAATTATTTCGGACGACCAAACAGGTTTCATCAAAAACCGGTATTCCTTTTTTAATATTAGAAGGTTGATGAATATTGTCTATACTTCTCCATGTAATACTTCAGAATGTGTCATCTCATTAGATGCGGAGAAAGCTTTCGACAGGGTGGAATGGCGTTATTTATTTACGGTCCTTGAGAAGTTTAATTTTAGTCCAACATTCATATCTTGGATTAAATTGATTTATCAAACTCCAGTTGCCTCGGTTTTTTCTAATAACCAAAGATCACCATTTTTTCGATTGTTTCGTGGTACTAGGCAAGGTTGTCCCCTTAGTCCTTTATTATTTAATATTGCATTGGAGCCTTTGGCAATTGCCATTAGAGAATCCCCCAACATTTAACATATAACATATAACAACTACAGCATGGAAACAGGCCTGTCCGGCCCTACCAGTTCACGCCGACCATTCTCCCTGACCTAGTCTCATCTACCTGCACTCAGACCATAACCCTCTAATCCCCTCTTATCCATATACCTATCCAATTTACTCTTAAATAATAAAATCGAGCCAGCCTCCACCACTTCCACCGGAAGCCCATTCCATACAGCCACAACCCTCTGAGTAAAGAAGTTCCCCCTCATGTTACCCCTAAACCTTTGTCCCTCAATTCTGAAGCTATGTCCCCTTGTTGGAATCTTCCCCACTCTCAAAGGGAAAAGCCTACCCACGTCAACTCTGTCCGTCCCTCTCAAAATTTTAAAAACCTCTATCAAGTCCCCCCTCAACCTTCTACGCTCCAAAGAATAAAGACCCAACCTGTTCAACCTCTCTCTGTAGCCTAAGTGCTGAAACCCAGGCAACATTCTAGTAAATCTCCTCTGTACCCTCTCCATTTTGTCGACATCCTTCCTATAATTTGGCGACGAGAACTGCACACCATAGTCCAGATTCGGCCTCACCAATGCCCTGTACAATTTTAACATTACATCCCAACTTCTATACTCGATGCTCTGATTTATAAAGGCAAGCATACCAAACGCCTTCTTCACCACCCTATCCACATGAGATTCCACCTTCAGGGAACAATGCACAGTTATTCCCATATCCCTCTGTTCCACTGCATTCCTTAATTCCCTACCATTTATCCTGTACGTCCTATTTTGATTTGTCCTACCAAAATGCAGCACCTCACACTTAACAGCATTAAACTCCATCTGCCATCTTTCAGCCCACCCTTCCAAAAGGCCCAAATCTCTCTGTAGACTTTGAAAATCTACCTCACCATCAACTACTCCACCTATCTTAGTATCATCTGCATATTTACTAATCCAATTTGCCACACCATCATCCAGATCATTAATGTAAATGACAAACAACAGTGGACCCAACACAGATCCTTGGGGTACTCCACTAGACACTGGCCTCCAACCTGACATACAATTGTCAACCGTTACCCTCTGGTATCTCCCATTCAGCCATTGTTGAATCCATCTTGCAACCTCACTATTAATACCCAATGATTTAACCTTCTTAATCAACCTTCCATGGGGAACCTTGTCAAATGCCTTACTGAAGTCCATATAGACAACATCCACAGCCTTGCCCTTATCAATTTCCTTGGTAACCTCTTCAAAAAATTCAAGAAGATTAGTCAAACATGACCTTCCAGGCACAAATCCATGTTGACTGTTTCTAATCAGGCCTTGATTATCCAAATAATTATATATATTGTCCCTAAGTATCTTTTCCATTAATTTTCCCACCACAGACGTCAAACTAATAGGTCTATAATTGCTAGGTTTACTTTTAGAACCTTTTTTAAACAAAGGCACAACATGCGCAATGCACCAATCTTCCGGCACCATCCCCGTTTCTAATGACGTTTGAAATATTTCCGTCATAGCCCCTGCTATTTCTGCACTAACTTCCCTCAATGTCCTAGGGAATATCCTATCAGGACCTGGAGACTTATACACTTTTATATTTTTCAAAAGTGTCCGTACCTCCTCTTCTTTAATCCTCCTAATTTCCATCACTACTCTACTTGTTTCGCTTACCTCACATAATTCAATATCCTTCTCCTCGGTAAATACCGAAGAAAAGAAATTGTTTAATATCTCCCCCATTTCTTCCGGCTCAGCACATATCTGTCCACTCTGACTCTCTAATGGACCAATTTTATCCCTCACTATCCTTTTGCTATTGACATAGCTGTAGAACCCCTTGGGGTTTACTTTTACATTACTTGCCAAAGCAGCCTCATATCTTTTTTTCGCTTTTCTAATTTCCTTCTTAAGATACCTTTTACATTCTTTATATTCCTCAAGAACCTCATTTACTCCCTGCCGCTTATATTTATTGTATATCTCCCTCTTTTTCCGAACCAAGTGTCCAATTTCCCTGGAAAACCACGGCTCTTTCAAATTATTATTCTTTCCTTTCCACCGAACAGGGACATAAAGACTCTGTACTCTCAAAATTTCACCTTTAAATATCCTCCATTTCTCTATTATATCCTTTTCATAAAACAAAAATTTCCATTTCACTCCTTTTAAATCCTTTCTCATCTCCTCAAAATTAGCCTTTCTCCAATCCAAAATCTCAACCCTTGGTCCAGATTTGACCTTCTCCATAATGATATTGAAACTAATGGCATTGTGATCACTAGACGCAAAGTGCTCCTCAACACATACCTCCGTCACCTGACCCATCTCATTTCCTAACAGGAGGTCCAACACTGCCCCTTCTCTGGTAGGCACCTCTACGTATTGCTGCAAAAAACTATCCTGCACACATTTTACAAACTCCAAACCATCCAGCCCTTTAACAGAATGTGATTCCCAGTCTATATACGGAAAATTGAAATCACCCACAATCACCACTCTGTGCTTACTACTAATATCTGCTATCTCCTTACATATTTGCTCTTCCAATTCTCGTTCCCTATTTGGCGGTCTATAATACACCCCTATAAGTGTTGCTAAACCTTTCTCATTTCTGAGTTCCACCCAAACAGCCTCCTTAATCGAGCCTTCTAGTCTGTCCTGCCAAAGCACTGCTGTGATATCCTCCCTGACAAGCAATGCAACACCCCCACCTCTTGCCCCTCCGATTCTATCACATCTGAAACAATGAAATCCTGGAATATTTAATTGCCAATCGCAACCCTCCTGCAACCATGTTTCACTGATCGCCACAACATCATACTTCCAGATGTCAATCCAGGCTCTAAGCTCATCCACCTTTCTTACAATGCTCCTAGCATTAAAATATACACATTTAAGGGACCCATCGTTTCTTATTCTCAGTTTATTTCTTTTCCCTTCTTTCTCTCCTACATATTGGGTCTGAGTGTTTCCCTTTTCTGCCTCCTGCCTCACACACTGCCTATTAGCTATCTGTGTTTAAGTCCCTCCCCACAACCGTACTAGTTTAAAGTCTCCGCAGTTATTTTAGCAAAACATCCCCGCCAGGATATTGGTTCCCCTCGGGTTCAGATGCAACCCGTCCTTTTGTACAGGTCATACTTCCCCCAGAAGAGGTCCCAATGATCCAGAAACTTGAAACCCTGCTCCCTGCACCAGTTCCTCAGCCACGTATTTATCCTCCACCTCACTCCATTCCTATTCTCACTATCGCGTGGCACAGGCAGTAAGCCTGTGATTATTACTTTGGAAGTCCTTTTTTTAACTCTCTTCCTAGCCCCCTAAATTCTCCTTTCAGGACCTCTTCCCTTATCCTACCTATATTGTTAGTGCCTATATGTACCACGACCTCTGGCTCCTCTCCCTCCCCTTTCAGGATATTCTGGACACGCTCAGACACATCCCGGACACTGGCACCAGGGAGGCAAACCACCATCCGGGTCTCCCGACTGCGTCCACAGAAACGCCTATCTGACCCCCTCACTATAGAGTCACCTATTACTACCGCTCTCCTCTTCCTTTCCCTACCCTTCTGAGCAACAGGGCCGGACTCCTTGCCAGAGGCCCGGGCACCGTCGTTGCCCCCAGGTAGGCTGTCCCCCCCAACAGTACTTAAACAGGAGTACTTATTTCCAAGGGGTACAGCCACCGGGGTACTCCCTAGTCCCTCCCTCTGTTCCTTGCCCCCCCTAACAGTGACCCACTTGTCTACCTCCCGTGGTCTAGGAGTGACCACCTCTCTGTAACTCCTATCTATAACCTCCTCACTCTCCCTGATCAGACGGAGGTCATCAACCTGCCGCTCCAGGTTCCTAATACGGTCCCTTAGGAGCCCCATCTCGTCACACCTGGCGCAGATGTGGATGTCTGGAAGACTATCAGACTCCCAGATTCCCCACATCCGACACCCAGAACAAAAAACTGCCCTGGCACTCATACTCTCCAAACAAAGCCCCGTGCTCGGTTACTAAACCTACCGCCCGGCCGCTGCTCCAACCGCTCCAACCGCCCACCCAAAAGAACTGAGTGATCTCCTGGGAGAGGCGAAAAACCGGATAAAAAACCCAGGCCAATTTGGGAAAAAATCCGGGAAATTCCTCTCCGACCCCAAGCTAGGCGATCGAAACTTGTCCGGGAGATCACACAGGTCTTACTCCTTACTATCCCCACACAATCCCCACACACTACTTCCCAAGCAACACAGCTTGGTGCTGCTTGCTGCTTGCTGCTGCTTGCTGCTGCTACTGCTGCTGCTTGCTGCTGCTACTGCTTGCTGCTTGCTGCTGCTGCTGCGGCTTGCTGCTGCTGCTACTGCTGCTGATTGCTGCTGCTGCTGCTACTGCTGATTGCTGCTGCTACTGCATTTCTGGTATTATTCGTGGAATGGAAACACATAAATTGTCATTATATGCAGATGACTTGCTATTATATATTTCTGATCCTGAAAATTCTATTCCTGCAGTTATATCTTTATTAGCTCAGTTTAGCACTTTTTCTGGATACAAATTGAATCTTAATAAGAGCGAACTATTTCCTTTAAATAGAGTGGTTCCAATTTATAATAACTTACCTTTTAAATTAGTTAATGATTATTTTATATATTTAGGGATTAAGATTACCAAAAAACATAAGGATTTATTTGGGGTTAATTGTTTACCCTTATTGGATCAGATTAAATGTTTATGTACTAAATGGTCACCATTATCAATATCTCTGGTAGGCCGGATTAATGCTATCAAGATGATTATTTTACCTAAGTTTTTATATATATTTCAAGCAATACCAATTTTTATTCCCAAATCCTTTTGTGATAAAGTTGATTCTAAAATATCTTCATATATATGGCAAAATAAAAATCCTAGATTAGGGAAAAAACATTTACAAAAATCCAAAAAGGAAGGTGGATTGGCATTGCCTAATTTTAGATTCTATTATTGGGCAACTAATATTCGTTACCTGAAATGTTGGCTAAACGACGGACTTATCTCCGAGTCCTCATTGGGTAGATTTGGAAACTTAATCGGTACAAGGATTTTCATTGGGCACTATCTTAGGAACTTCTCTTCCTTTAGCTCCTTCTAAGTTACATAAACAAATTGACAATCCGATAGTTAAACATACCTTACGAATATGGTTTCAATTTCGGAAATTTTTTGGATTGAATTATTTTATTTTAGAGATGCCCATTGTATCGATTTTTTTCTTTCACCCCTCTCTGATGGATCAAGCCTATCTAGTTTGGAGGATTAAAGGTATAGTACGATTTTCAGATTTATTTTTGGATAATTGCTTCATGTCTTTTGAACAACTATCTAACAAATATAATTTGTCCAGTCCTCACTTTTTTAGATATTTACAGATTAGGAATTTTTTAAACACGGTTCTTCCTTCTTTCCCTAACCGAGACTCTAAGGGTATTTTGGAGAATATGTTACAATTAAACCCCCTTCAAAAGGGTGTAATATCAAATCTTTATAATATAATTATGAAAATACACTCTGATCCCTTTTATAAAATTAAGAATGATTGGGAAAGAGAACTTAATCTTACTATCCCTATTGACAATTGGAATAATATTCTTCGACTTGTTAACTTTTCTTCTATATGCGCTAAACACTCTTTGATACAGTTTAAAGTCGTTCATAGGGCTCATATGTCCAAAGATAAACTGGCTCGTTTTTATTCCCATATAAATCCTATATGTGATAGATGTCACTCTGAGATAGCTTCTCTTACCCATATGTTTTGGTCATGCTCTTCCTTGGAAAGGTACTGGAAAGACATTTTCAGTACTTTGTCTACGGTTTTGAATACTGATCTACAGCCCCATCCCATTACTGCAATTTTTGGTTTACCAATGATAGACTCTACTTGTTTATCTCCCCCAATCTGTCGGATGATTGTTTTTCTTACATTAATGGCCAGAAGATCTATTTTGTTGAATTGGAAAGAAATCAATCCTCCTACTTTATTTCATTGGTTTTCTCAAACTATTTCATGTTTCAATTTGGAAAAGATTAGAAGTACTGTTTACGAACCCTCGATCAAATTTGAGCAGACTTGGATGCCATTTATTCAATATTTTCATATCATGTAATGTGACCTTATTCCAACCTTTTTCGTTCTTCTTGATATTGCTTTATGCAGGTAGAGGGGATTGGAGCGGGCGACACTACTATGTTTTCGTTAACCACCTGGTACAGTCTGGTTTTGTTGTTGTTTTTTTTGTTGTTTTTTTTGTTGTTTTTGTTTTTTTTTCCTCTCTTTCTTTTTTCTTCTTTTTCTCTCTCTTTTCGTTTTTTTTTATCCTTATCTTTTTCATATATATACCGACATATCTTCTAGGTATAGATAACAATTTGTTTTACACAACCTGGGGATATTTATGTTATACATTGCCATTGCTTATGCTTATGTATTCCCTTATATTTATCCACTTATGTATTTTTGTGTGCCTATTGAAAATACTATAAATAAAAAATTAAAATAAATATCCTGGCCTCCTCTTGTATTTCAGATGCCGGAGAATTACTACGGCCCGCAACCCGGTATCAGCGTGTGTTTTGTTTTCTTACTCCCGTCCCCACACTTCACCTTCTCGCCATTGCCCAACAATCCATTTCTGGTTAACGGTCACTCATCACCATCTCTTTTATATCAACACCGCCTGGGTCTCGTGTATAATCTTAGTCAGCATCGTAGAACGACCATTCTCGCTCTGATCAGAGTTGTTATTTATCTCAGGTCATTTAGTCAGGGTAGGTCTATTATTATCACACGTAACGAGCTGCAGTGTAAAGCTTTGTTTTACATGCTTTTCATTCATTCACACAAAAACAATCTGTGTAAAGACAAGCGCAATAGATCGGGTTGGGGGAAAGATACAGAGTGAAGAATATAGTTCATGACACAGAATATCTTTCTGCATGTAGTTTTATAACTTCCACCAAACCCAGACTTGTCCGGCTATTTGGAATAACTAACAATCTTTTCTCAAGCCACCTTGCATAATTCCGGTCCACCGTTCTTCTGGGAGCTACATCTTTGCATTTGGTGAACGGGATATCGGTAGGAACACCAATCCTTTTTTGAACCCGATGTAAAATTCGTATTAAACTGGGGGAGGGGGAGGGGGAGGGGGAGGGGGAGGGGGAGGGGGAGGGGGAGAGGGAGAGGGAGAGGGAGAGGGAGAGGGAGAGGGAGAGGGAGAGGGAGAGGGAGAGGGAGAGGGAGAGGGAGAGGGAGAGGGAGAGGGAGAGGGAGAGGGAGAGGGAGAGGGAGAGGGAGAGGGAGAGGGAGATGGAGAGGGAGAGGGAGAGGGAGAGGGAGAGGGAGAGGGAGAGGGAGAGGGAGAGGGAGAGGGAGAGGGAGAGGGAGAGGGAGAGGGAGAGGGAGAGGGAGAGGGAGAGGGAGAGGGAGAGGGAGAGGGAGAGGGAGAGGGAGAGGGAGAGGGAGAGGGAGAGGGAGAGGGAGAGGGAGAGGGAGAGGGAGAGGGAGAGGGAGAGGGAGAGGGAGAGGGAGAGGGAGAGGGAGAGGGAGAGGGAGAGGGAGAGGGAGAGGGAGAGAGATGACTCGATGACTAGATGCCTAAATGGCTATCTGGCTAGACGGATGAAAGGCTAGTTGGCTACTTGACTAATTGGCCAGCTGGGAAGCTGTCTGGCTGGGTAGATGGCGAGCTGAATAACGCTAGATGGGTGGGTGGTCAGATAACGAGATGGCTTGATTGGTAAATGGCTAGAAAGCTTGTTGGCCAGCTGGCTACATAGTTAGATAGCTAGATAGCTATGCAGCTAGCTAGATAGATAACTACATGGCTAAATAGCTAGATCATTGAATAGCAATAGGAGATATGTAAATCGCTAAATGGCCAGATTAAGAAATAAATATCTAGATTGATTGTTACAGAGACAAAAAGATAGATAGCTCCGTAATTAGATCACTGGACAGCTAGCTAGATTGCTAGCTATATAGCTGGATAGCTGGATAGTTGGATTGCTAGCCAATGGAGTAGATAACTGGGGAGATATCTAAATATATAGCTAGCTAGAGAGTAAGATAGCGAGCTAGGTAAATAGTTAGAAGTGTGCATAGCTAGGTGGCTAGCTCGATAGAGAGATAGATAGCATGCTAGCTAGTTAGAGAGATAGGTATTTAGCCTGTTAACTATATAGCTGGACAGCTGGATGGATAGTCAAATTGATAGGTTGCAGGGTCCCTAAATAGGCGGAAAGCTGCTTTACTAGTTAGCATGACAGCTAGATAGCTGGATATCAAGTTATGTAGATTGATAGCCAGCGGGAAAGTCAGCCAGAGAGCGTGTTAGCTCTCTACATAGCTAAATAGCTGCATTGCTAGATAGCTTGAACGCTAGACAGATGGGGGGCGAGATAGCTGGATCTCTGCACAGCAAAATAGTTAGGTAGTTTTGTCGGCAACTCTTTGTGGAGTGCGCTTTCTCGCTCACTCGCTTTCTGGCGGCCGCGTGAAAGGGAGAACGAAAGAGTCCTAGTTGGATCCAGCTAGATAGGTGCCAAATCGCTGTAAAACTCACTTGCTATCTGTCTACTGAGCCATCTACTGGTGTGGTTGGCTAGATGCCTAGCTCACTAGCCATCTAGCAAAGCTCTACCAAGCTAAACCGCTATATGGCCGTCAAAGCGGTTGGCTAACAATCTACTAATCTAGTTATCTCTCTACCTAGCCATTAGTCTCGTTAGCGGCCTAGGTATGTAGCTACCAAAATATCTAACTCTGTAGCTATCAATCCAGCTATCTCGAGAGCTACATTGCTAGCCAGCAGGGTAGACTGCCAGACAGCGCGTGAGCTATCTCGATAGCAAGATAGCGAACTACCTAGATAGCTATCTACATGCAATGCTACACAGCTAGAAAGCTGGATATCTCGCTGGAAAGCGAGATAGCTGGATATATTGATAGTAAGATAGGTAGCTCTCTATCTAGGCAGCTATTTGAGGGGTGCGCTCTCTCTCTCTCATCCTCTGTGGGCCTCGTGAGAGAGGGAGATCTTGTTAGATCCAGCTAGATAGATAGCTACCTAGCACGTGAGGTAGCTGGATAGTTAGGAAAATAACTGCAGATGCTGGTACAAATCGAAGGTTTCACAAAATGCTGGAGTAACTCAGCAGGTCAGGCAGCATCTTGGAGAGAGGGAATTGGTGACGTTTCCGATCGAGACTGAAGAAGGGTCTCGACCCGAAACGTCACCCATTCCCTGTCTCCTAGATGCTGCCTGACCAGCATTTTGTGATACCCAGTTAGATAGTTAGATCGCTAACTAAATAGCTATACGTATAGATGACTAACTAAGATGGCTAGATGGCTGGATGGTTAGATCGCTTGAAAGGTAGATGGCTATTTGGCGAGACGGTTAGAAGGCTAGTTGGGGAGAGATAAAGGGACAGGTGTTGATCGAGGGGGAGGTAAAGGGACAGGTGTTGGTCGAGTGGGGTGTTAAAGGGACAGGTGTTGTTCGAGGGGCGAGTCCCTTTACCTCCCCCCTCAACTCCATCCAAGGACCCAAACATTTTTTCCAGGTGAGGTAGAGGTTCACCTGCACCTCCTCCAAACTTATCAACTGTATCCGCTGTTCCAAGTGTCAACGTCTCTCAATCGGCGACACCAAGCGCAGGCTCGGCGATCGTTTCGCAGAACACCTCCGCTCAGTCCGTCTCAACCAACCTGATTTCCCGATGGCTCAGCATTTCAACTCCCACTCCCATTCCCAATCGGACTTTTCTGTCCTGGGGCTCCTCCATGGTCAGAGTGAGGCCAGGCGCAAATTGGAGGAACAGCACCTCATATTTCGCTTGGGTAGTTTACACCTCAGCGGTATCAACATTGACTTGTCTAACTTCAGATAGTCCCTGCTTTCCCTCTAAATCCCCTCCCCCTTCCAAGTTCTCCTACCAGTCTTCCTGTCTCCGCCTATATCCTATCTTTGTCCGGCCCCATCCGCTGACATCAGTCTGAAGAAGTGTCTCGACCCACGAAACGTCACCCATTCATTTTCTCCTGAGATGCTGCCTGACCCGCTGAGTTACTCCAGCATTTTGTCTACATTAGCTAGATAGCTAGTCAGGTAGATATATAACTATATTGATAGCTACAGATCGAGATGGCTTGATAGCCACATAGCTAGACAGCTAGATGGCTAGAGAGCTAGACAGCTAGATAGCTAGAGAGCTAGCGTGGCTTTTAGCAATTAGCTGGATAAAGAGATGGCTAGACTGCGTCGGGAATCGCATTTCTGCGCACATTTACTCATGGCATTTGTAAAGGTGTTGACGTCGTCGTTCGGGTCAATTGTCAAATCCTTGAATAGCGACCAGTGTTAGAGCTCTAGGGGCGAGTGGAATCAAGGGATTTGTGGAGAAGGGGTAACAGGTTACTGATTGTGCATAATCAGCCGTGATCACAGTGTAGCGCGGTGCTGGCTCGAAGGGCCAAAGGGCATCTTCCTGCACCCATTTTCTATGTTTTCTATGTCTATAGACTCCGTCCAATCCCGGAGTCACTAATGAGTTCATAAGTTCATACGTCATTTGAGTAAGTCACTAGGCTCACGAGTCTGATCCGCCATTCGATCATGGCTGCCCTATCTTTCCCACTCAAACCCAACCCCAACTTTGACACTCTTACTAATCACGGACCTGTCAATCCCCAATTTTAAAATCTGTTAATTCCCCAATGACGGCCTCCAGAGGCGTCTGTGGCAGGGTAAACTAGCCAATAATATAAAGGAGGATAGCAAAAGTTTTTTTAGGTACGTGAAGAGGAAAAAAATAGTCAAGGCAAATGTGGGTCCCTTGAAGACAGAAGCAGGGGAATTTATTATGGGGAACAAAGAAATGGCAGACGAGTTAAACCGTTACTTTGGATCTGTCTTCACTGAGGAAGATACACACAATCTCCCAAATGTTCTAGGGGCCGGAGAACCTAGGGTGATGGAGGAACTGAAGGAAATCCACATTAGACAGGAAATGGTTTTGGGTAGACTGATGGGACTGAAGGCTGATAAATCCCCAGGGCCTGATGGTCTGCATCCCAGGGTATCCCAGGGTACTTAAGGAGGTGGCTCGAGAAATCAATGTTCTATAGATTCAGGATCAGTTCCTGTGGATTGGAGGATAGCAAATGTTATCCCACTTTTTAAGAAAGGAGGGAGAGAGAAAACGGGTAATTATAGACCAGTTAGTCTGACATCAGTGGTGGGGAAGATGCTGGAGTCAATTATAAAAACGAAATTGCTGAGCATTTGGATAGCAGTAACAGGATCATTCCGAGTCAGCATGGATTTACGAAGGGGAAATCATGCTTGACAAATCTACTGGAAATTTTTGAGGATGTAACTAGGAAAATTGACAGGGGGGAGTCAGTGGAGGTGGTGTACCTCGACTTTCAGAAAGCCTTCGACAAGGTCCCACATAGGAGATTAGTGGGCAAAATTAGGGCACATGGTATTGGGGGTAGGGCACTGACATGGATAGAAAATTGGTTGACAGACAGAAAGCAAAGAGTGGGGATAAATGGGTCCCTTTCGGAATGGCAGGCAGTGACCAGTGGGGTACCGCAAGGTTCGGTGCTGGGACCCCAGCTATTTACGATATACATTAATGACTTAGACGAAGGGATTAAAAGTACCATTAGCAAATTTGCAGATGATACTAAGCTGGGGGGTAGTGTGAATTGTGAGGAAGATGCAATAAGGCTGCAGGGTGACTTGGACAGGTTGTGTGAGTGGGCGGATACATGGCAGATGCAGTTTAATGTAGATAAGTGTGAGGTTATTCACTTTGGAAGTAAGAATAGAAAGGCAGATTATTATCTGAATGGTGTCAAGTTAGGAGGAGGGGAGTTCAACGAGATCTGGGTGTCCTAGTGCATCAGTCAATGAAAGGAAGCATGCAGGTACAGCAGGCAGTGAAGAAAGCCAATGGAATGTTGGCCTTCATAACAAGAGGAGTTGAGTATAGGAGCAAAGAGGTCCTTCTACAGTTGTACCGGGCCCTGGTGAGACCGCACCTGGAGTACTGTATGCAGTTTTGGTCTCCAAATTTGAGGAAGGATATTCTTGCTATGGAGGGCGTGCAGCGTAGGTTCACTAGGTTAATTCCCGGAATGGCGGGACTGTCGTATGTTGAAAGGCTGGAGCGATTGGGCTTGTATACACTGGAATTTAGAAGGATGAGAGGGCATCTTATTGAAACATATAAGATAATTAGGGGATTGGACACATTAGAGGCAGGAAACATGTTCCCAATGTTGGGGGAGTCCAGAACAAGGGGTCACAGTTTAAGAATAAGGGGTAGGCCATTTAGAACAGAGATGAGGAAGATCTTTTTCTGTCAGAGAGTGGTGAAGGTGTGGAATTCTCTGCCTCAGAAGGCAGTGGGGGCCAGTTCGTTGGATGCTTTCAAGAGAGAGCTGGATACAGCTCTTAAGGATAGCGGAGTGAGGGGGTATGGGGAGAAGGCAGGAACGGGGTACTGATTTAGAGTGATCAGCCATGATCGCATTGAATGGCGGTGCTGGCTCGAAGGGCTGAATGGCCTACTCCTGCACCTATTGTCTATTGTCTATTCCCCAGATTCACCACCCTTTGACTAGCCTCAGAATAAAAGGACATACATTTAAAATTAGATGATGAGGGATTTATTTCGTAAGGAGGTGGTAATTCCTTGGAATTCTGCAACAGACAGCTGTAGAAACCATCATTGGGTATTTATAAATCGGAGCTGGACATGGTCGAGATTCGTAAGAGTGTCGACAATTACGGGGAGACGGCAGGAGAATGGAGTGAGTAGGAACGATAGGTGAGCCATGATAGAATGCCGGAGGGGACTCTATGGGCCTTGGTGCACTGCTATGACTTTTGTACCCAGTGTTCTTTTTAAAAGTGCACTGCAGCATCCACACCCAGCGCACCCCAGTGGATGTACAGTGGCAATAGACTGTCACATCCCTCTCCTGTGGACGAACATCAGCAGCACACTGCAGCATCCTCACACAGCGCACCTCAGTGCATGTACAGTGGGAATATACTGTCATGGCGCCCTCCCCTGGTTGAACATCAGCAGCACACAGCAACATCCACACACAGCGCACCCCAGTGGATGTACAATGGCAATATACTGTCACATCGCCCTCCCCTGGATGAATATCAGCAGCACACGGCAACATCCACACACAGCGCACTTCAGTGCATGTACATTGGCAATGGACTGTCACATCGCCCTCCCCTGGATGAACATCAGCAGCACACGGCAACATCGAGGCACAACGGCCCTCACTGTCTGTACAATATAAGTGCATCGCAGCATCAGCATTGCTTATGATGGACCTTGAGTTCCCAATGCGAAACACGCAAATCGTGGTAGTACGTTTAGAGTAATAAATAAGCCACGTAGAATGCTTGGTATATTTGACCGAGTGATTGAATATGAGTCCCATGTCAATATTCAACTTTAGAGAACTTTACTTCGGCCGCTTTTGCAGCACTGTGTACAGTTATGTTCGGTCTCGTACACGAAGGATATGGGCGCTTCGGAAATCGTGTTCAAGACGTTTACAGACGTTGGACTGATTCATCGGAGTTCGGGCAGTAACCTGATAGATCGATAGCAAATTATGAGAGGCAACGATATGGTAAACAGTCAGAACATTCCTCTCAAGATGGAAATATCAAGTATTGAAGGCCACCCCTTTATGGTGAAAGGGATGAAGTTTAAACGAGGTGTGCGGGGAAAGCAAGGAGCAGTAAGTGCATCGAACGCAATACCGCAGGTGGCCATTGGGTGATAAGGAATAGGAGTAGAATTAGACCATTCGGCCAATCGTCTTATCCGCCAATCTTTTTCCCTCCAAACCCAATTCTCCTGCCTTCTCCCCATAACTTCTGATACCTGTACTAATCAAGAACCTTTCTGTCTACGCCTTTAAATATCCACTGACGTGACCTACACAGCCTGTTGTGGCAAATAATTCCACAAATTCATCACCTTCTGACTAAATAAATTTCTGAGCATCTTCGAAAGAGAACGTAGATTAATTCTGAGGAAATTATCTCTTGTCCGAGACGCTCCCACAAGTGGAAACATACTTTCCACATTCACTGGATCTAAACCATTCACATATCTGTATGTTTCAATGAGGTCCACACTCATACTTCTAAACTCCGAGTGCAAGCCGGGAGCCGACAAACGCTCGCCATAGGTTAACTTATTGCTGGGATCATTCTTGTAAACCTCCTCTGGACCCTCTCCAGAGCCAGCACACCTTTCCTCTGATATGGTGCGCAGAATTGCTCACAATATTCCAAATGCGGCCTTCCCAGCGCCTTGTATAGCCTCAACATTACATCCGTCTTTCTGTATACATGTCCCCTTGAAATAAATACAAGCATTGAGTTTGCTTCCAATAGACAATAGACAATAGACAATAGACAATAGGTGCAGGAGTAGGCCATTCGGCCCTACGAGCCAGCACCACCTTTCCATGTGATCATGGCTGATCATTCTCACCGATTAAACTTGCAGATAAATTTTTTGGGAATCCTTAACCAGCACTCCCAAGTCCCTTTGCACTTCCGATTTATGGATTATTTCCCCACTTAGACAATAGTCTACGCCATTATTCCTACTTCCAAAATGCAGTACTCCGCACTTTGCTACACTATATTCCATCTGCCACTTCTCTGCCCATTCCCCCAACATGTCCAAGTCCTTCTGCGGATTCCATGCTTTCTCTAAATTACCTGCCCTTCCACCTCTTTTCGTAACATCCGCAAACTTATCCACAAAGCCTTCAATCCCCCCTTCCAAATCATAATATAAAACGTGGAGTAACGGACAAACACCGATCCTTGAAGATCTCCACTAGTTACTGTTAGCAAACGAGAAAAAAATCCCCCTTTATTGCCACTCTTTGTCTTCTGCCATCCAGCCAACCAATTATCCATGCTGGTATCTGCCCTTTGACACCGTAGGCTCTCATCTTCCTAAGCAGCCATCTTGTGACACCTGGTCAAAGGTTTTCTGAAAATCAAAGTAAACAACATCTACTGTCCCTCCTTTGGCTGTGTTGCTATTTACTTCTTCAAATAATTCCAGCAAATTTATCAAACACGACCTTCCCTTCACAAAGACATGCCAACTTATGCCTATTTCATTGTGCACTTATAAATACTCTGTCACATCATCCTGTATAACGGGTCCTAAAATCTTACCACCCACTCCACTGGTGTTGGAGGCAGATACAATATTAATATTTAAGACAAGTTCAGATTTTCAGGTAATGAAGGGATATGCATTGTGAGCAGGCAGGTAAGGGTGGTCGTATCATGTTCGGCACAGCCATTATGGGCCGAAAGTCCTGCCGTGCCTTGTACTTCGTGTAGAAAAGAAATGCAGATGCTGGTTTAAATCGAAGATAGACACAAAATGCTGGTGTAACTCAACGAGACAGGCAGCATCTCTGGAGAGAAAGAATGGGTGACGTTTAGGGTCGAGACCCTTCTTTAGACCGATGTCGGAGAGGTCGGCGGGAAAGAGATAGAATTTTGTTGGAGACAGTGAGAACTGGGAAGGGGGAGGGATGGGGGAGAGGGAAAGCAAGGGCTAATTGAAGTTAGAGAAGTCAATGTTCATATCGCTGGGGTGTAAGCTGCCCAAGCGAAGTATGAGGTGCGGTTCCTCCAATTTGCGCTGGGCCTCACTCTGACAATGGAGGATGCCCAGGACAGAAAGTTCAGACTGGGAATGGGGGAGCGGGGGTGAGTTAAAGTGCTGAGCAACCGGGAGATCAGGTAGGACTGTGTGGAGCTGTTCAGCGAAACGATCGTCGAGCTTGCGCTTGGTCTCGCCGATATCACTCCATCAGTACTACCCCACTGTATACCGTTACACCAGTACGACCCCACAGTGCGTCACTCCATCAGTACTATCCAACAGTATACCATTACACCAGTACTACCCTACAGTGCGTCACTCCATCAGTACTATCCCACTGTATACCATTACACCAGTACTACCCTACAGTGCGTCACTCCATCAGTACTATCCAACAGTATACCATTACACCACTACTACCCTACAGTGCGTCACTCCATCAGTACTATCCAACAGTATACCATTACACCACTACTACCCTACAGTGCGTCACTCCATCAGTACTATCCCACTATATACCGTTACACCAGTACTACCCTACAGTGCGTCACTCCATCAGTACTATCCCACTGTATACCATTACACCAGTACTACCCTACAGTGCGTCACTCCATCAGTACTATCCCACTATATACCGTTACACCACTACTACCCTACAGTGCGTCACTCCATCAGTGCTACCGCACAGTGTCACTCCATCAATTCCATCCCACATTATGTCACAACAACAAAACTACCGCACAGTGTGTCACCCAATCAGAACTACCCCAGAATGTGCCATTACTTCAACAGTACCCTACGTTAGGTTACTCCATC
Source organism: Rhinoraja longicauda (assembly GCF_053455715.1). Classification (NCBI taxonomy): domain Eukaryota; kingdom Metazoa; phylum Chordata; class Chondrichthyes; order Rajiformes; family Arhynchobatidae; genus Rhinoraja; species Rhinoraja longicauda. The sequence goes on from NC_135986.1 coordinate 7,905,757, forward strand.
AATACTACTTCATAGTCTGTCACTCCATCAGTACAACATGTTAATCCATTAGACGTACCCAAGAGCGTGTCACTCTCATCAGTGCAACCCCACAATATGTCATTCCATCATTTCTTCAGACGATGTTTCACTCTGTCAGTACCACCTTAAGTATGTGATTTCATCAGTTCTACCCACAGTTTTTCACCCCTTCAATAATACCATCGAATGTGTCACTATATCAGTACTACTCCAAAATATACCAGTCCTTCACTACTACCCCACAGGATGCTAATCCATAAGTATTATCGCACAGCATGTCACTCCATCAGTATTACCACATCGTCGGTTACTCCATCATTACTGCATCACAACGTGTCATTCATTCCGTGCTATCCCATAGAATGCCATTGCATCAGTACTAGCAAATGGATAGTCATTCCATCAGTACTATCCCACAGTGCGTCATTTGATCAGTTTTCCCCCTCAATCTGTCACTCCATCAGAACTACCCTATAATGTGTCATTACATCAGTACCGCCCCATTTAGTTTCACACCATTAATACTATCCCACAGTGTGCCACGACATCAGTACTACCATATCGCTTGTTCCTCCATCAGTATTACCGCACACTGTCACTCTATCAGTAAAACACCAAAATGTTTTACTCCATCAGTACCTGCCCACAGTTTGTCACTTCACTAGTACAACCCCAAAGTATATTGCTCCATCTGTACTGCCCTCGTTGTGTCACTCCATCAATACTACCCCACTGGTCATCACTCCATCAATACAAGCCTACAGTGTGTTAGACGATCATTACTAGAACACACTGTGCCACTCCATCAGTACAACCCCAGAGCGTGTCACTTCATTGGTACTACCGCACTATATACCATTCCATCAATACACACCACAGTGTTTTTCAACATCAGTACCACCTTGTGTATTATTCCATTAGTACTACCACATAGGGTGTCACTATATCAGTACTATCCAACGGTGTGTCACTCCATCAGTACTACACAATGAGTCCTTCCATCAGTACTACCCCACAGTGCTTCAATCCACCAGTATTACTCTGGTATATGTCTATCCAACAGTACTACACCGCAGGGTGTCACACAATCAGTACTATTCCACAATATGCTATTGCGTCAGTACTGCCACATAGTGTGCCATTCCATCAGTACTACCTCAAAGTGTGTCACTCCACCAGCACTACCCACAGTGTGCCACTGCATCAGTAATAAAATATAGTTTGTTACTCCATCTGTACTACCCTACACTGTGCCACTCCATCAGTGCATCCCCATAGAGCATCGCACAATCAGGAATATCACTTGGGTTATCATTGCATCAGTACGTGTGTCACTCCATCAGAACAATCCATTATCACTCCATCAGTCCACCACGCAGCGTGTCACTCCATCAGTATTTTCCACAGTATGTCACTCCATCAGCCCTATCTCACTGTGTCACTCCATCAGTAATTCCCCACAGTTTCACTCTATTAGTATTTCCCCACAATGCCTCACGCCATTAGCACTACCCGATGTTTATCATTCAATCAGGACTATCCCAGTGGGTCACTTCATAAGTGCTGCCACAAATTGTGTCATTCCATCAGTATTACCAAACAGTGTGTCACTGCATTAGTACTACACCACAGTTTGTCATCACAATAGTACTACCGCTCAGTGTGTCACTCCGTCGGTGAAACCATACAGTGTCTCACTGAATCAATACAACTCCATCCATATTGTTACACTACATCGGTACTGCCCCACATCATGTCACTCCAGTGCAACCCTAGAACGTGTCACTCCATCAGTACTCTCCGCAGTTTTTTCTTCCATCAGTACTCCCCAAAGAGTTTCACACCATCAGGACTACCTCAAATCTGCCATTCCATCCGCATTACCCCACAGTGTGCTAACCCATCGCTGCGACTCCATAATGTGTAATTCCATCACTATTTCACCACAGTTTTTCATTGCAACAGTACTACCGCAGAGCGTGTCAGTCCATCAGTATTACTGCGTCACTCCAACAGAATGTGCTATTACATCCGTGCTACCCCACAGTGTGTCATTCCATCAATACACCTCCACAGTACGTCATTACACCAGTACTACTCCACAGTGTTACACTCCATCAGTACAACACTGGAGCGTGTCACTCCATCAGTACTACCCTACAATATGTTATTCCATCAGTACTACACCACAGTGATGCATTCCATCTGTACTGCCTTAAGCTTGTTATTCCATTATGTACAACCACACGGACTCATTCAATTAGTATTACCCAACAGTGTAACCCTCCATCTGTACCGTCAGTCCTATTTCAGTGTGGAAGTCACAATGTGCAACCCAACAGTACCACCGAACATTGTGTCAATACTTCAGTACTCGCCCACTGTGCGCCATTCTGTCCACACTACCCCCAGTGTGTCATTCAATCAGCACTACACAGAAGTATGTCACTCCATCAGTACAACCGCGCAGTGTGTCACTCCATCAGTACTGCTCTACAGCGTGTCACTCCATCAGATTTACCCCAAGGGGTGGGGTGATGGAGTGCCAAACTGCGTGGTAATACTGATGCAATGACATGAGTGTTTACCACACAGTTTGTCACTCCGTCAGTTCTACTTCAGTAATGGAACTACATCAGTACGACCCCATGGTGTCAGTCCATTAAATTTACGCCACATTGTGCCAGTTCCTCAGTACTATCTCACAATGTATCACTCCATTAGACTACCCCACAGTGTTTCATCCATCAATTCTTCCCCACAGTACGTCATTACAACAGAACTACCTCACAACTTGTCACTAAATCAGTATTATTCCACTTTGTGTCACTTCGTCAGTACTACTCTACAGTTTGTCATAACAACAGTACTACTCATTGTGTCACTCCATCAGTATTACCCGCAGTGTGTTACCACATCAGTAGAGGCCTACGGTGTATCACTCCATCAGAACTACTGCAAAGTGTGTCACTTCATCAGTACTACTGCAGTGTGTCACTCCATCTGTACCAACCCACAGTGTGTTAATCCACACAAACTGCATCAACTGGTGTCATTCCATCAGCACTATAGTGTAGTGCTGAAGTATTCAAAGCAGGAGGCCCTGTCATGATGCACAAGCTGACTGAACTCTTCCAGTCCATGTGGAATGAAGGGAAAGTCCCACAACAGCTGAAAGATGTCAGCATAGTCCACATCTACAAGAGGAAAGGCAACCGCCAGTCTTGCGACAATCATCGAGGCAACTCCCTCCTGTCCATAGCTGGGAAGACCTTGGCTCGCATCCTGCTCAACCGTCTCATTCAACACCTTGAGCAGGGTCTCCTTCCAGAAAGCCAGTGCGGGTTCCGTGCTGGGCCTGGAAATGTCGACATGATATTTGCTGCACGCCAACTCCAGGAAAAATGCCAAGAGCAACACAGCGACCTGTTCGTGACCTTCGTCGATCTGACAAAGGCCTTCGACACTGTCAGCAGAGTTGGCTTGTGGAAGATAATGCAGACGTCTGGCTGTCCCAGCAAGTTCATCACGATTGTCCGGCAGTTCCATGACGGCAAGATGCTGAAAGTGCTAGATGATGGAGACGAATCGGGAGCCTTTCCAGTGACAAACGGCGTGAAGCAAGGATGTGTTATTGCCCCTACACTCTTCAGCATGGTCTTCTCTGCCATGCTGACTGATGCCTTCCGAGACTGCCAGGATGGAATACATATCAGGTACAGGACTGACAGCAGGCTGTTCAACCTCAAGCGCCTGTAAGCTGTTACAAAAGTGCAGGAGACCATCATCAGAGATTTCTTGTTTGCTGATGACTGCGCCCTCAATGCCAGCACAGAGCAGAAGATGCAGCATGAAATGGACTGCTTCTCACAGGCCTGTGACAACGTTGGTCTCTCCATTAGCACCAAAAAAACTGAAGTTATGTACCAGCCCGCGCCTGGAAAGCCCTACCAGGAACCACACATCACGGTGAAGGGGCAGAACCTACAGGCAGTCGACTGCTTTACCTCTCTGGGTAGTACACTCTCGCGAGTGGTGAACATTGACGCTGAGGTCAACAACAGGATTGCCAAGGCCAGCGCTGCCTTTGGGCGACTCCGTGAGAATGTTTGGGAGCGAAGAGGACTCAGCCTTACTACCAAGCTGAAGGTCTACCGTGCAGTGGTACTCACCACTCTTCTCTATGCCAGTGAGACTTGGACAGTCTATAGCCGACATGCCAAACAGCTCAATCACTTCTACTTCAGCTGCCTACCCAGATACCTTCACATCAGGTGGCAGGACAAAATTCCCTACACAGAGGTCTTGGAATGGGTCGGAATTCCCAGTGTCCACACCCTCCTACGGAAAGCCCAAGCCCAGATGGGCAGGCCATGTCGACAGAATGCCCGATCGTCGGCTGCCAAAACAGCTTCTGTATGGAGAACTGTGTAAGGGCAAACGCTCAGTAGGAGGACAGAAGAAACGGTTTAAGGACTGCCTCAAAGTGTCCCTCAAAGACTTGGACATCAACCTCAGCACTTGGGAATCTCTTGCTCTGGACAGTGCAACCTGGCGTAGCAAGCTCACCACAGGAGCCCGTGCAGCAGAGAACAGACGCACTGCGGAGGCCCAGAGGAAACGCACCGCGCGCAAGGCCCGGTCTACCTCCACTTCCACTGCAGCACCCATCCACTTGTGTCCTACGTGTGGGCGTGCCTTCCGGGCCCGGATATGCCTCACCAGTCACTTCAGGACCCACAGTCACCAATCCTCCAACTGAAAGTGAAGTCATGGTCATCTTCGAAATCGAAGTCCGAACAACAACACAGCACATTGTGTCACTCCATCAGTACCACTGCACAGTGTGTCACTCCATCAGTAATGCCCCACAGCGTGTCACAACGTCACTAAAACCCACAGTATGCCATTACAACATTACAAACACACATGTTCACACCCTCAAACACAGTCAAACACGCACACACACATACCCGCGCACGAAGACACACACAATCTCTCAAATGCAATCACAAACAATCAAATATACTCTCACACATTCTCACATACAATCACACGTACACATGCAATCACACTAACAGATATTCACACGCACTAGCACGAAGAGACACGCACTCATTCGCACATACTTACACACGAACACATTCTCTGACAACACCATCATATACCCTCCCACACACGCACACACACACACACACACACACACACACGCACACACACACACACACACACACACGCACGCACACACACACACACACACACACGCACGCACACACACACACGCACACACACACACACACACCCACACACGCACACACACACACACACACACACACACACGCACGCACACACACACACACACACACACACGCACACACACGCACACACACACACACACACGCACACACACGCACACACACACGCACACACACACACACACACACACACGATCAAAGAATTATATACTCACACACACTGACAAACTCACATCCCACATATTCTCTCACATTCTCACAAACAGCCACACACACGCACAGACGCAAACACTGTCCTTCACAAACCCACATGCACTCTCCCACTCAGAGACACAGATACATTCAATCGCACTTGCATCCACACTTACTAATGCTCACACACTCACACGCATACTCACGCACTCGCACAGACACACACACACACACACACACACACAAATTTCGGCACTCTTACATACTCTACCGCTCTCTCACACGCAGACCCGCATGCACACGTGCACATTTTGGGATTGAGTGTATCCTTGGATGTTCGCGGCGAGCAGCGCAGCGCAGCGCAGCGTGGTCGGGGTGTTCCCGGTGACCGGGGCCAAGCCCTTCAGTCGGCCCGGTCGACACTTTTGTACCGCCTAGGTGAGGTCTGCTGCATGATGTTACCGGGTTGTCTGCAAAACTAAGCATTTCACTCTACCTGGGTACGTGATAATAAGGTATCACTGAATCATTGAAATTCCTGCAACCGCATACACTAACGCATACACACACACACAACGAAACATTTGCACAGTCTCACACATTCACACTCGCACACACGTGCTAACACACTCTTGCACGGACTCGCACACTCACACTGTCACACACAATCAATATCCAATGCGAGTCAGGCTGCACCTCTGGAGAAATCTAGTTGAGTATGTCAGTTCAGTGCAGTTTATTGTCACGTGTACCGAGGTAGCGTGAAAAGATTTTGTTGCGTGCTACCCAGTCAGTGGAAACAAAATACATTATTACAGTCGAGCCATTTACAGAGTATAGATACATGATAAGGGGATAACGTTCAGTGCAAGGTAAAGCCTGCAAAATCCGATCAAGGATAGTCCGAGGATCACCAATGAGGTAGATCGTAGTTAAGCACTGCTTTCTGTTTGTGGTTGGATGATTCCGTTGCCTGATTACAGCTGGGAAGACGCTGTCCCTGAAACTGGAGGTGTGCATTTTCACACTTCTACACATTTTGCCTGATGGGACAGAGGAGAAGCAGGAGTGGTAAGTGTGCGACTCGTCCTTGATTATGCTGCTGGCCTTGCCGAGGCAGTGGTTTATAAATTGAGTCAATATATGGGAGGTTGCTTTTTGTGATGATTTGGACAATTCGCAGCAATTTCTTGTGTTGTTGTACGGAGCTGTTCGCAAACCAAGCTGTGATGCTTCTTGATAAAATACTTTCTATGGTGCATCTGTCGAAGTTGGTGAGAGTTGTAGAGGGCACGCCGAACTAGCTAAGCCTGCCAAGGACATAGATGGGTGAAGTTCGGTTCGAGACCCTTCTTCAGACTGATTCTGGTGGGAAGGTGGAGAAGGCTGGAACAGCAGGACAAAGCGAGTTGAATGATGAGTGGGTGAATACCGTTTTCATAGTTAGGTGGTTGAGACCAGAGGTTAAAAGATAAAAGTTGGGAGATAAGGATTGAGCAGGTTGGAATTATACAGAGAGAGGAGTGAATACCGGTTGAAGGTGGAGGTGGAGGTGGATGAACAGGTGCGAGTCCGCGTGAAGCAAGAGAAAGAGCGAGGGAAAAGCGGGAAGTTGCACGTTAGTTACCTGACATTTGCTAATGTTCATCCCATTAGGTTGCAAGGTTCCCAAGCGGACTAGGAAGTGTCGTTCTTTCTGTTTTAATGTAACCTCTCTGGCGCTGGTGGAGGCCCAGGACAGAAAGGTCAGTGTGCGAGGGGGGGTTACAATGGCTAGCAACGGGGAGATCCGGCAAGCCTTAGCACAACGAGGGTAAGTGTTGGACAAAAAACGGTCGCCGAGTCTCCATTTCACCACGCCGATGTAAAGGAGGCCATATCTGGAACACCACATGCAGTAGATGAGATTAGAGGAGGTGCAGGTGAACATCTGTCTCACCTGGAAGGGCTGCTCGAGCGTGAGGGAAGGGGTATAGGGACAGCTGTTACATCCCATGGCGGCTAACCGTTTTAACTGCACTTGCCAAGAAAGGCGTCGGAAAGAGAAGTGATGGCAAGTGATGGAGAGTTGGGGAAATGGATAGAGAAATAGGTCGTACAAAGATAAAAGGGAGAGGTAGAGGAGAAGATGAAACAAGAGGTGGATGGGGAGTGAACTATCAAAGGGAGAGTGGGAAAATGAGGAGAGAGGGGAGTTCAGAGCGAGTGGGTTGGCAAAAGGGGGAGAGGGAAGCATCAGAGAGATACAGGGAGAAGGAGGGAGGGATGCAGTAAGAGTGGGAGATGGAGGGGAGAGAGGTTGGCAGAGAGCGGGCGGCACAGAGAGGGAGAATAGAGAGTGTAGGGGAGAGAGTAACAGTTCAGAGCGAGAATAGCAGTAAAGATGGAGAGAGAGATAGAGAGGAGGGAGAGATGTTGCATCACTCGCCGTTTGTTCTACTTTTAGGACAATTCTGAGGCGGCAATGGTTCTGTTCACTGAGTGTCGTGAGTCTTTGGGTCGTTCCTCCTCAGAGGTGATGGTGGTAGAGAATGTTGTTGTCCCAAGGCAAAGCTAGATCCATTCCAGGCAAGCAAGGACTAAATGCTTACTAGGGGTCGCCGGGAGTGTGGGGTTGAGGTTACAATCAGTTCAGCCGCGATCACATTGAGTGTTAAAACAGAGTGGAGGGCCATTTTAGTCTGAGGTGATCTGTTGAACTAATTCATCACGCTGTGGACAAAGGTTGTCCAGTCCACCTTCAAACTGGGCACCAGAAGCCTTCAGACGGTCCCTTGAATTTGGGATTGCCTTGCTGAGTGAATGAAATCAGATAAACAACATGTGGTGGAGAGTTGGATCCGATGGAGTTTGAAACAATATCCCCTTTGCTGGAACAACGCCGCTCCCTATTTCCATCCCTCAGTATCGACACAATTCCCAGTCTTTGGAGTTTCTTAATCAATTCCCTGAATAAATCACGACCTGTCTCAGCAGGGATTTCACTTGGCTGATGTCATCTGTTTGCGAATCATTTCAAAATCTCTATTTTTTAACTCTTTTGAAACTTCGCTGTCCCGGTGGAGACGGAAAATGGTATAAAATCTCCGGGAATGTTCTGCCCCAGCATTTCATTCCGAGAGATTACCGGTCGCACACGGGGACACGTCGATGGGCAGAGAAAATGGGGCACCATTATTGGGAATATGTGGACGTGGAGAAAACCTTGTACGTGATGATTGCTGCCGTTGGAGTCCCTGGTAAGTGAGCAGAACAATTCAAGTTTTATAACTCCGTGTGTTCACAGATGTTGACCTGATTCTGATTCTGTTACAAGATTCCCAACTGATGGTCGTTGTGCAAGAATATGTGAAGTATATCTATCCTCTAAATGAAATATCTTTGAATTAACGCTGTGATTTTTCTCATTTTCAGACAGCCGAAACTAAGCCTCTTTTTCTCCCACTGCCGGGACCCACTAGAATGTTGTTCTTGCCTTCAGTGGGACCTTGCCCAGAGTTGTCCCAGTGCTCGGGACAGGCAGCTCTCCGGGACGGTGTGACTGGGAGCGGTTTACATTGTGGAGTTCACTGTGTCTGAGTTATTGATCAGAGTGAACACCAGCTCCTGTGGACACGTCTGACTGTGGAGTCTGTCACAGTCGGATTCCACCCGCCTGTTGTTCAATAATTGGATCGATCACCTGAACCAGTGGCCACGGATCTACCGGCGTGTGTTGTTACAGAACTGAACTCACTGTGGAATAAATCCATTAACGGAGCCACTCTGCTGCCGGACCCTAAGTTGTCTCTGCCTTCCCTCTGGAACCCTCCTCGTCCCCATCAGATGCCGAGTTCCCAGAGCCCTGGTTAAACGCGGCCAGTCACGGTTAAGTCTGTGAAACCGGACCCATCAGAGACTGTGAGCGGGGTTAACTGTAGACAGGACCATTCCGCCTATTGTAGCGGGCGGCTGCTCGTTCCCTCCCCGCCCTTTACCCCGCCCGTCGCCTTATCTCCTCTCCCCTGAAGCAGGTAGGTCGGGCACAGTCGGAGCCGGGTCTGACATTGTTAAACCTGCAGCCGCGCACCGACTCCAACACTCCTGATCTCCAGCTGAAAGTGGAGCCGTTGTTCAGCCCCGGAGACCGTGTTCAGTAATGCCCAGTGTCCGCTCCCCTTCTCTTTCCGCAGTAAATTTAGTGGCGATTGTGATCCTGTCCCGGGGAAAGTGCGGCCTCTCCACCTGCACCACTCGCTACCTGGTGGCCATGGCAGCGGCCGATCTACTCACCCTGATCACCGAGGTCATTTTGTATTGGATCCGAGGTCATTACTTTTATTGGAGTTTCCTGACCATCACCCCTGTGTGCAGTGTTAACGTTGTACTGAGGACTGCAGCTACAGACTGTTCTGTCTGGTTCACCGTCACTTTCACCTTTGATCGCTTTGTCGCCATTTGTTGCCAGAAGCTGAAAACTAAATATTGCACCGGGAAAACTGCGGCTGCGGTTCTCACAACAGCCGGCGTTCTGCTGTGTCTGAAAAACGTTCCCCGCTACTTCACACTGGAACCCTGGACAACCATCGACAATGTCCCGTGGGACTGTGACTCGGTGGACAGTTATTACACTGACCCCGGGTGGGTGGCATTTGACTGGATCGACACGGTTTTAACTCCGTTCCTCCCTTTCGCTGTGATCCTGCTGCTCAACGCTCTGACAGTCCGGCACATTTTAGTGGCCAGTCGGGTCCGTCAGGGGCTGAGGGGTCAGAGCAAGGGGGAGAAGCGCAGTGACCCGGAGATGGAGAGCAGGAGGAGGTCTGTGGTTTTACTCTTCACCATCTCCGGCAGCTTCATCCTCCTGTGGCTGACGCTGGTTGTAAACGTCGTCTATTATCAGATCACAGGGATTGGGAATGATCGGAATGATTCTCAATGGATCTTAAACGACGTCGGGTTGTTGCTGAGGAATCTCAGCTGCTGCACCAACACATTTATTTACGCGGTGACCCAGTCCAAGTTCAGGGAGCAGGTGAAGATCGCGGTGAAATATCCGCTCACCTCAGCGCTGCGGCTCATTAATAAACCCGCGCCCTGAGCGCATCCCAGAGGGCGGCCGCAGTCTCTCCGCTCCGGGCTCCGGCTCCTCACATTCACCGCCGCATCTTCCAGCTGTCAGTCCAGGGCCGATGGTCCCATCGCCGACCCCGCTCCGGGACCCCCAGCCCCTCACATTCACCCGATCGCCCAGCCCCCCCCGCACTGGGGAT
>NC_135986.1:7916976-7922949 GCF_053455715.1 Rhinoraja longicauda
ATGGTTGTCCGGGGTTCCTGTGTGAAGTAGCGGGAACGTTTTTCAGACACAGCAGAACGCCGGCTGTTGCGAGAACCGCAGCCGCAGTTTTCCCGGTGCAATATTTAATTTTCAGCTTCTGGCAACAAATGGCGACAAAGCGATCAAAGGTGAAAGTGACGGTGAACCAGACAGAACAGTCTGTAGCTGCAGCCCTCAGTACAATGTTAACACTGCACACAGGGGTGATGGACACGAAACTCCAAAAAAAGTAATAGTATCGGATCCAATACAAAATGACCTCGGTGATCAGCGTGAGTAGATCGGCCGCTGCCATGGCCACCAGGTAGCGAGTGGTGCAGGTGGAGAGGCCGCACTTTCCCCGGGACAGGATCACAATCGCCACTAAATTCACTGCGGAAAGAGAAGGGGACGGACACTGGGCATTACTGAACACGGTCTCCGGGGCTGAACACCGGCTCCACTTTCAGCTGGAGATCAGGAGTGTTGGAGTCGTTGCGCGGCTGCAGGTTTAACAATGTCAGACCCGGCTCCGACTGTGCCCGACCTGCCTGCTTCAGGGGAGAGGAGATAAGGCGACGGGCGGGGTAAAGGGCGGGGATGGAACGAGCAGCCGCCCGCTACAATAGGCGGAATGGTCCTGTCTACAGTAAACCCCGCTCACAGTCTCTGATGGGGCCGGTTTCACAGACTTAACCGTGACCGGCCGCGTTTAACCAGGGCTCTGGAAACTCGGAATCTGATTGGGACGAGGAGGGTTCCAGAGGGAAGGCAGGGACAACTTAGGGTCCGGCAGCAGAGTGGCTCCGTTAATGGATTCATTCCACAGTGAGTTCAGTTCTGTAACAACACACGCCGGTAGATCCGCGGCCTCTGGTTCAGGTGATCGATCTAATTATTGACCAACAGGCGGGTGGAATCCGACTGTGACAGACTCCACAGTGAGACGTGTCCACAGGAGCTGGTGTTCACTCTGATCAATAACTCAGACACAGTGAACTTCACAATGTAAACCCCTCCCAGTCACACCGTCCCGGAGAGCTGCCTGTCCCGAGCACTGGGACAACTCTGGGCAAGGTCCCACTGAAGGCAAGAGCAACATTCTAGTAGGTCCCGGCAGTGGGAGAAAAAGAGGCTTAGTTTCGGCTGTCTGAAAATGAGAAAAATCACAGCGTTAATTCAAAGATATTTAATTTAGAGGATAGATATACTCCATATATTCTTGCACAACGACCATCAGTTGGGAATTTTGTAACAGAATCAGAATCAGGTCAACATCTGTAAACACACGGAGTTATAAAACTTGAATTGTTCTGTTCACTTACCAGGGACTCCAACGGCAGCAATGATCACGTACAAGATTTTCTGCACGTCCATATATTCCCAATAATGGTGCCCCATTTTCTCTGCCCATCGACGTGTCCCCGTGAGCGACCGGTAATCTTCTGGAATGAAATGCCGGGGCAGAACATTCCCGGAGATTTTATAACATTTTCCGTCTCCATCGGGACAGCGAAGTTTCAACAGAGTTAAAAAATAGAGATTTTGAAATGATTCGCAAACAGATGACATCAGCCAAATGAAATCCCTGCTGAGACAGGTCGTGATTTATTTAGGGAATTGATTGAGAAACTCCAAAGACTTGGAATTGTGGCGATACTGAGGGATGGAAATTGGGAGCGGCGTTGTTCCAGCAAAGGGGATATTGTTTCAAACTCCATCGGATCCAACTCTCCACCACATGTTGTTTGTCTGATTTTCTTCACTCAGCAAGGCAATCCCAAATTCAAGGGACCGTCTCAAGGCTTCTGGTGCCCAGTTTGAAGGTAGACTGGACAACCTTTGTCCACAGCGTGATGAATTAGTTCAACAGATCACCTCAGACTAAAATGCCCCTCCACTCTGTTTTAACACTCAATGTGATCGCGGCTGAACTGATTGTAACCTCAGCCCCACACTCCATGCGACCACTAGTAAGCATTTAGCCCTTGCTTGCCTGGAATGGATCTAGCTTTGCCTTGGGACAACAATATTCTCTACCTTCATCACCTCTGAGGAGGAACGACCCAAAGACTCACGACACTCAGTGAACAGAACCATTGCCGCCTCAGAATTGTCCTAAAAGTATAACAAACGGCGAGTGATGCATCATCTTTCCCTCCTCTCTATCTCTCTCCATCCATCTTTACTGCTAATCTCTTTCTGAACTGTTACTCTCTCCCCTACACTCGCTATTCTCCCTCTCTGTGCCGCCCGCTCTCTGCCAACCTCTCTCCCCTCCCTCTCCCACTCTTACTGCATCCCTCCCTCCTTCTCCCTGTATCTCTCTGATGCATCCCTCTCCCCCTTTTACCAACCCACTCGCTCTGAACTCCCCTCTCTCCTCATTTTCGCACTCTCCCTTTGATAGTTCACTCCCCCTCCACCTCTTATTTCGTCTTCTCCTCTACCTCTCCCTTTTATCTTTGTACGACCTATTTCTCTATCCATTTCCCCAACTCTCCATCACTTGCCATCACTTCTCTTTCCAACGCCTTTCTTGGCAAGTGCAGTTAAAACGGTTAGCCACCATGGGATGTAACAGCTGTCCCTAAACCCCTTCCCTCACGCTCGAGCAGCCCTTCCAGGTGAGAGAGATGTTCACCTGCACCTCCTCTAATCTCATCTCCTGCATGTGGTGTTCCAGATATGGCCTCCTTTACATCGGCGTGGTGAAATGGAGACTCGGCGACCGTTTTTTGTCGAACACTTACCCTCGTTGTGCTAAGGCTTGCCGGATCTCCCCGTTGCTAGCCATTGTAACCCCCCCCCCCCCCCCTCGCACACTGACCTTTCTGTCCTGGGCCTCCACCAGCGCCAGAGAGGTTACATTAAAACAGAAAGAACGCCACTTCATAGTCCGCTTGGGAACCTTGCAACCTAATGGTATGAACATTAACAAATGTCAGGTAACTAACGTGCAACTCCCCTCTTTTCCCTCACTCTATCTCTTGCTTCACGCGGACTCGCACCTGTTCATCCACCTCCACCTCCACCTTCAACCGATATTCCCTCCTCTCTCTGTATAATTCCAACCTGCTCAATCCTTATCTCCCAACTTTTATCTTTTAACCTCTGGTCTCAACCACCTAACTATGAAAACGGGATTCACCCACTCATCATTCAACTCGCTTTGTCCTGCTGTTCCATCCTTCTCCACTTTCCCACCAGAATCAGTCTGAAGAAGGGTCACGAACCGAACTTCACCCATCCATGTCCTTGGCAGGCTTAGCTAGTTCGGCCTGCCCTCTACTACTCTCACCAACTTCGACAGATGCACCATAGAAAGGATTTTATCAAGATGCATCACAGCTTGGTTTGCGAACAGCTCCATACAACAACGCAAGAAATTGCTGCGAATTGTCCAAATCATCACACAAAGCAACCTCCCATATATGGACTCAATTTATAAACCATGCTGCCTCGGCAAGGCTAGCAGCGTAATCAAGGACGAGTCGCACCCTTGCCACTCCTGCTTCTCCTCTGTCCCATCAGGCAAAGTGTATAGAAGTGTGAAAATGCACACCTCCAGTTTCAGGGACAGCGTCTTCCCAGCTGTTATCAGGCAACGGAATCATCCAACCACAAACAGAAAGCAGTGCTGAACTACTATCTACCTCTTTGTTGACCTTCGGACGATCCTCGATCGGATTTTGCAGGCTTTACCTTGCACTGAACGTTATCCCCTTATCATGTATCTATACCCTGTAAATGGCTCGACTGTAATAATGTATTTTGTTTCCACTGACTGGGTAGCACGCAACAAAGTCTTTTCACGGTACCTCGGTACACGTGACCATAAACTGCACTGAACTGACATACTCAACTAGATTTCTCCAGAGGTGCAGCCTGACTCGCATTGGATATTGATTGTGTGTGACAGTGTGAGTGTGTGAGTCCGTGCAAGAGTGTGTTAGCACGTGTGTGCGAGTGTGAATGTGTGAGACTGCAAATGAGTCGGTGTGTGTGCGTATGCGTTAGTGTATGCGGTTGCAGGAATTTCAATGATTCAGTGATACCTTATTATCATGTACCCAGGTAGAGTGAAATGCTTAGTTTTGCAGACAACCCGGTAATATCATGCAGCAGACCTCACCTAGGCAGTACAAAAGCCGGCAAAGTTACAAACGTTGGCCGGATTGTTCTATCTCCTGCCTGCCGCCGCACCGCGGGTCGCCCCTTCGTTCTCGGCGGCGTTCCTCGCTCTCCGACGGTCTCTGCGGTTCCTCGCGGCTCCCACCTCGCTCCCGAGGCGCGGCTCCCATCGCCATCCGCGGTGGGCGAGCCGGGCCGACCGGGCCGACTGAAGGGCTTGGCCCCGGTCACCGGGAACACCCCGACCACGTTGCGCTGCGCTGCGCTGCTCGCCGCGAACATCCAAGGATACACTCAATCCCAAAATGTGCACGTGTGCATGCGGGTCTGCGTGTGAGAGAGCGGTAGAGTATGTAAGAGTGCCTATATTTGTGTGTGTGTGTGTGTCTGTGCGAGTGCGTGAGTGTGCGTGTGAGTGTGTGAGCATTAGTAAGTGTGGATGCAAGTGCGATTGAATGTATCTGTGTCTCTAAGTGGGAGAGTGCATGTGGGGTTGGGAAGGACAACGTTTGCGTCTGTGCGTGTGTGTGGCTGTTTGTGAGAATGTGAGAGAATATGTGGGATGTTAGTTTGTCAGGGTGTTTGAGTATGTCATTCTTTGATAGCGTGTGTGTGTGTGTTTGTGTGTGTGTGTGTGTGTGTGTGTGTGTGTGTGTGCGTGTGTGGGAGGGTATATGATGGTGTTGTCAGAGAATGTGTTCGTTTGTAAGTACGTGCGAATGAGTGCGTGTCTCTTCGTGCTAGTGCGTGTGAATATCTGTTAGTGTGAGTGCATGTGTACGTGTGATTGTATGTGAGAATGTGTGAGAGTATATTTGATTGTTTGTGATTGCATTTGAGAGATTGTGTGTGTCTTCGTGCGCGGGTATGTGTGTGTGCGTGTTTGACTGTGTTTGAGGGTGTGAACATGTGTGTTTGTAATGATGTAATGATGTAATGGCATACTGTGGGTTTTAGTGACGATGTGACACGCTGTGGGGCATTACTGATGGAGTGACACACTGTGCAGTGGAACAGATGGAGTGACACAATGTATGGTAGTAATGGTGGATTAACACACTGTGGGTTGGTACAGATGGCGTGACACACTTTGGAGTTGTATTGATGAAGTGACACACTGCGCAGTAGTACTGATGGAGTGACACAATGTGGGGGTAGCACTGATGGATTGACACAATCTGTGGGTAGTACTGATGTAGTGACACAATGTGCTGTGTTGTTGTTGTTCGTCCTTCGGGTTGGAAGATGACAATGACTTCACTATCAGTTGGAGGATTGGTGACGGTGGGTCCTGAAGTGACTGGTGAGGCCAATCCGGGCCCGGAAGACACGTCCACACGTAGGACACAAGTGGATGGGTGCTGCAGTGGAAGTGGAGCTAGCCCGGGCCTTGCGCGCGGTGCGTTTCCTCTGGACCTCTGCAGTGCGTCTGTTCTCAGCTGCACGGGCTCCTGTGGTGAGCTTGCTACGCCAGGTTGGACGTCCAGAGCAAGAGACTCCCAAGTGCTGAGGTTGATGTTCAAGTCTTTGAGGAACACTTTGAGGCAGTCCTTAAACCGTTTCTTCTGTCCTCCTAGTGAGCACTTGCCCTGACACAGTTCTCCATAGAGAAGCTGTTTTGGCAGTCGACTCTCGGGCATTCTGACGACATGGCCGGCCCATCTGGCTTGGGCTTTCCGTAGGAGGGTGTGGACGATGGGAATTCCGGCCCGTTCCAAGACCTCTGTGTCGGGAATTTTGTCCTGCCACCTGATGTGAAGGAGTCTACGTCGGCAGTTCAAGTGAAAGTGGTTGATCTATTTGGCATGTCTGCTGTAGACAGTCCAGGTCTCACTGGCA
>NC_135986.1:7923449-7946449 GCF_053455715.1 Rhinoraja longicauda
GACCGTCATTGAATATGAGTCAGATGTCAATGTTCAACTTTAGAGAACTTTACTTCGGCCGCTTTTGCAGCATTGTGTACAGTTATGTTCGGTCTCGTACACGAAGGATATGGGCGCTTCGGAAACCGTGTTCAAGACGTTTACAGACGTTGGACTGATTCATCAGAGTTCGGGCAGTAACCTGATAGATCGATAGCAAATTATGAGAGGCAAAGATATGGTAAACAGTCAGAACATTCCTCTCAAGATGGAAATATCAATTATTGAAGGCCACCCCTTTATGGTGAAAGGGATGAAGTTTAAACGAGTTGTGCGGGGAAAGCAAGGGGCAGTAAGTGCATCGAACGCAATACCGCAGGTGGGCATTGGGTGATAAGGAATAGGAGTAGAATTAGACCATTCGGCCAATCGTCTTATCCGCCAATCTGTTTCCCTCCAAACCCCATTCTCCTGCCTTCTCCCCATAACTTGTGATACCTGTACTAATCAAGAATCTTTCTGTCTACGCCTTTAAATATCCACTGACGTGACCTACACAGCCTGTT
Organism: Rhinoraja longicauda; assembly: GCF_053455715.1. NCBI lineage: Eukaryota > Metazoa > Chordata > Chondrichthyes > Rajiformes > Arhynchobatidae > Rhinoraja > Rhinoraja longicauda. The sequence goes on from NC_135986.1 coordinate 7,923,995, forward strand.
GTGGCAAATAATTCCACAAATTCATCACCTTCTGACTAAATAAATTTCTGATCATCTTCGAAAGAGAACGTAGATTAATTCTGAGGAAATTATCTCTTGTCCGAGACGCTCCCACAAGTGGAAACATACTTTCCACACCCACTGGATCTAAACCATTCACATATCTGTATGTTTCAATGAGGTCCACCCTCATACTTCTAAACTCCGAGTGCAAGCCGGGAGCCGACAAATGCTCGCCATCGGTTAATTTATTGCTGGGATCATTCTTGTGAACCTCCTCTGGACCCTCTCCACAGCCAGCACACATTTCCTCTGATATGGTGCCCAGAATTGCTCACAATATTCCAAATACGGCCTTCCCAGCGCCTTGTATAGCCTCAACATTACATCCGTGTTTCTGTATACAAGTCCTCTTGAAATAAATTCAAGCATTGAGTTTGCTTCCATTAGACAATAGACAATAGACAATAGACAATAGGTGCAGGAGTAGGCCATTCGGCCCTTCGAGCCAGCACCACCTTTCCATGTGATCATGGCTGATCATTCTCACCGATTAAACTTGCAGATAAAAATTTTGGGAATCCTTAACCAGCACTCCCAAGTCCCTTTAACCAGCACTCCCAAGTCCCTATGCACATCCGATTTATGGATTATTTCCCCACTTTGACAATAGTCTACGCCATTATTCCTACTTCCAACAAATTTATCAAACACGACCTTCCCTTCACAAAGACATGCCAACTTATGCCTATTTCATCGTGCACTTATAAATACTCTGTCACATCATCCTGTATAACGGTCCTAAAATCTTACCACCCACTCCACTGGTGTTGGAGGCAGATACAATATTAATATTTAAGACAAGTTCAGATTTTCAGGTAATGAAGGGATATGCATTGTGAGCAGGCAGGTAAGGGTGGTCGTATCATGTTCGGCACATCCATTATGGGCCAAAAGTCCAGCCGTGCCTTGTACTTCGTGTAGAAAGGAAATGCAGATGCTGGTTTAAATCGAAGGTAGACACAAAATGCTGGTGTAACTCAACGAGACAGGCAGCATCTCTGGAGAGAAAGAATGGGTGAAGTTTCGGGTCGAGACCCTTCTTTAGACTGATGTCGGAGAGGTCGGCGGGAAAGAGATATAATTTTGTTGGAGACAGAGACTGGTGGGAGGACTGGGAAGGAGGAGGGATGGAGAGAGAGGGAAAGCAAGGGCTACTTGAAGTTAGAGAAGTCAATGTTCATATCGCTGGGGTGTAAGCTGCCCAAGCGAAGTATGAGGTGCTGTTCCTCCAATTTGCACTGGGCCTCACTCTGACAATGGAGGATGCCCAGGACAGAAAGTTCAGATTGGGAATGGGGGAGCGGGGGTGAGTTAAAGTGCTGAGCAACCGGGAGATCAGGTAGGACTGTGTGGAGCTGTTCAGCGAAACGATCGTCGAGCTTCCGCTTCGTCTCGCCGATATCACTCCAGCAGCACTATCCAACAGTATACCGTTACACCAGTACTACCCCACAGTGCGTCACTCCATCAGTACTATCCAACAGTACACCGTTACACCAGTACTACCCCACAGTGCGTCACTCCATCAGTACTATCCCACTGTATACCGTTACACCAGTACTACCCTACAGTGCGTCACTCCATTAGTGCTACCGCACAGTGTCACTCCATCAATTCCATCCCACATTATGTCACAACAGTACTACCGCACAGTGTGTCACCGCATCAGAACTACCCCAGAATGTGCCATTACTTCAACAGTACCCTACGTTACGTTACTCCATCAATACTACTTCACAGTCTGTCACTCCATCAGTATTACATGTTAATCCATTAGACGTACCCAAGAGCGTTTCACTCTCATCAGTACAACCCCACAGTATGTCATTCCATCATTTCTTCAGACGATGTTTCACTCTGTCAGTACCACCTTAAGTATGTAATTTCATCAGTTCTACCCACAGTTTTTCACCCTTTCAATAATACCATCGAATGTGTCACTATATCAGTACTACCCCAAAATATACCAGTCCTTCACTACTACCCCACAGGATGCTAATCCATAAGTATTATCGCACAGCATGTCACTCCATCAGTACTACCACATCGTCGGTTACTCCGTCATTACCTGACGCCCCATCCTACCTGACCGACCTCCTCCACAGGCACACTCCCACCTGCACCCTCCGCTCTGCTGCTGCCAATCTCCTATCCCCCCACATCCGGACCAAACTCAGATCCTGGGGGGACAGGGCTTTCTCCATCGCTGCTCCCACCCTATGGAACTCACTACCCCAAACCGTCAGAGATTCCTCCACACCCACCACATTCAAAACATCACTGAAGTCTCATCTGTTCAGTACTGCCTTCAACCACTGAAGGTCACCTCACCTTCTGTCTCCTTTCTCTGTTCGTTTACTTATTTATCTATTTATTCACTTCCCTATGTTCTCTAAATCCCTGTAAAGCGTCTTTGAGTATATGAAAAGCGCTATATAAATGTAATGCATTATTATTATTATTACTGCATCGCGACGTGTCATTCATTCGGTGCTATCCCATAGAATGCCATCGCATCAGTACTAGCAAATGGATAGTCATTCCATCAGTACTATCCCACAGTGCGTCATTCGATCAGTTCTCCCCCTCAATCTGTCACTCCATCAGAACTACCCTATAATGTGTCATTACATCAGTACCGCCCCATTTAGTTTCACACCATTAATACTATCCCACAGTGTGCCACGACATCAGTACTGCCATATCGTTTGTTCCTCCATCAGTACTACCGCACATTGTGTCACTCTATCAGTAATACACCAAAATGTTTTACTCCATCAGTACCTGCCCACAGTTTGTCACTTCACTAGTACAACCCCAAAGTGTATTGCTCCATCTGTACTGCCCACATTGTGTCACTCCATCAATACTACCCCGCTGGTCATCACTCCATCAATACAAGCCTACAGTGTGTTAGACGATCATTACTAGAACACACTATGCCACTCCATCAGTACAAACCCAGAGCGTGTCACTTCATTGGTACTACCGCACTATATACCATTCCATCAATACACACCACAGTGTTTTTCAACATCAGTACCACATTGTGTATTATTCCATTAGTACTACCACACAGGGTGTCACTCTATCAGTACTATCCAACGGTGTGTCACTCCATCAGTACTACACAATGAGTCCTTCCATCAGTACTACCCCACAGTGCTTCAATCCACCAGTATTACTCTGGTATATGTCTATCCAACAGTACTACACCGCAGGGTGTCACACAATCAATACTATTCCACAATATGCTATTGCGTCAGTACTGCCACATAGTGTGCCATTCCATCAGTACTACCTCAAAGTGTGTCACTCCACCAGCACTACCCACAGTGTGCCACTGCATCAGTAATAAAATATAGTTTGTTACTCCATCTGTACTACCATACACTGTGCCACTCTATCAGTGCATCCCCATAGAGCATCGCACCATCAGGAATATCACTCGGGGTATCATTGCATCAGTACGTGTGTCACTCCATCAGAACAATCCATTATCACTCCATCAGTACCACCACGCAGCGTGTCACTCCATCAGTATTCCCCACAGTATGTCACTCCATCAGCCCTATCTCACTGTGTCACTCCATCAGTAATTCCCCACAGTTTCACTCTATTAGTATTTCCCCACAATGCCTCACGCCATTAGCACTACCCGATGTTTATCATTCAATCAGGACTATCCCAGTGGGTCACTTCATAAGTGCTGCCACCAATTGTGTCATTCCATCAGTATTACCCAACAGTGTGTCACTGCATTAGTACTACACCACAGTTTGTCATCACAATACTACTACCGCTCAGTGTGTCACTCCGTCGGTGAAACCACACAGTGTCTCACTGCATCAATACAACTCCATATTGTCACACTACATCGGTACTGCCTCACATCATGTCACTCCAGTGCAACCCTAGAACGTGTCACTCCATCAGTACTCTCCGCAGTTTTTTCTTCCATCTGTACTCCCCAAAGTGTTTCACACCATCAGGACTACCTCAAATCTGCCATTCCATCCGCATTACCCCACAGTGTGCTAACCCATCGCTGCGACTCCATAGTGTGTAATTCCATCACTATTTCACCACAGTTTTTCATTGCAACAGTACTACCGCAGAGCGTGTCAGTCCATCAGTATTACTGCGTCACTCCAACAGAATGTGCTATTACATCCGTGCTACCCCACAGTGTGTCATTCCATCAATACACCTCCACAGTACGTCATTACACCAGTACTACTCCACAGTGTTACACTCCATCAGTGCAACACTGTAGCGTGTCACTCCATCAGTACTACCCTACAATATGTTATTCCATCAGTACTACACCACAGTAATGCATTCCATCTGTACTGCCTTAAGCTTGTTATTCCATTATGTACAACCACACGGACTCATTCAATTAGTATCACCCAACAGTGTAACCCTCCATCTGTACTGCCCCACCGTCAGTCCTACTTCAGTGTGGAAGTCACAATGTGCAACCCGACAGTACCACCGAACATCGTGTCAATACTTCAGTACTCGCCCACTGTGCGCCATTCTGTCCACACTACCCCCAGTGTGTCATTCAATCAGCACTACACCGAAGTATGTCACTCCATCAGTACAACCGCGCAGTGTGTCACTCCATCAGTACTGCTCCACAGCGTGTCACTCCATCAGATTTACCCCAAGGGGTGGGGTGATGGAGTGCCAAATTGCGTGGTAGTACTGATGCAATGACATGAGTACTACCACACAGTTTGTCGCTCAGTCAGTACTACTTCAATGTTGAACTACATCAGTACGACCCCATGGTGTCAGTCCATTAATTCTACGCCACATTGTGCCAGTTCCTCAGTACTATCTCACAATGTATCACTCCATTAGACTACCCCACAGTGTTTCATCCATCAATTCTTCCCCACAGTACGTCATTACAACAGAACTACCTCACAACTTGTCACTAAATCAGTATTATTCCACTTTGTGTCACTTCGTCAGTACTGCTCCACACTTTGTCATAACAACAGTACTACTCATTGTGTCACTCCATCAGTATTACCCGCAGTGTGTTACTACATCAGTAGAGGCCCACGGTGTATCACTCCGTCAGAACTACTGCAAAGTGTGTCACTTCATCAGTACTACTGCAGTGTGTCACTCCATGTGTACCAACCCACAGTGTGTTAATCCACACGAACTGCATCAACTGGTGTCATTCCATCAGTACTACAGTGTAGTGCTGAAGTGTTCAAAGCAGGAGGCCCTGTCATGATGCAGAAGCTGACTGAACTCTTCCAGTCCATGTGGAATGAAGGGAAAGTCCCACAACAGCTGAAAGATGTCAGCATAGTCCACATCTACAAGAGGAAAGGCAACCGCCAGTCTTGCGACAATCATCGAGGCATCTCCCTCTTGTCCATAGCTGGGAAGACCTTGGCTCACATCCTGCTCAACCGTCTCATTCAACACCTTGAGCAGGGTCTCCTTCCAGAAAGCCAGTGCGGTTTCCGTGCGGGATGTGGAACTGTCGACATGATATTTGCTGCACGCCAACTCCAGGAAAAATGCCAAGAGCAACACAGCGACCTGTTCGTGACCTTCGTCGATCTGACAAAGGCCTTCGACACTATCAGCAGAGATGGCTTGTGGAAGATAATGCAGAAGTTTGGCTGTCCCAGCAAGTTCATCACGATTGTCCGGCAGTTCCATGAGAGCAAGATGGTGAAAGTGCTAGATGATGGAGACGAATCGGGAGCCTTTCCAGTGACAAACGGCGTGAAGCAAGGATGTGTTATTGCCCCTACACTCTTCAGCATGGTCTTCTCTGCCATGCTGACTGATGCCTTCCGAGACTGCCAGGATGGAATACACATCAGGTACAGGACTGACAGCAGGCTTTTCATCCTCAGGCGCCTGCAAGCTGTTACAAAGGTGCAGGAGACCATCATCAGAGATTTCTTATTTGCTGATGACTGCGCCCTCAACGCCAGCACAGAGCAGAAGATGCAGCATGAAATGGACTGCTTATCACAGGCCTGTGACAACTTTGGTCTCTCCATTAGCACTAAAAAGACTGAAGTTATGTACCAGCCCGCGTCTGGAAAGCCCTACCAGGAACCACACATCACGGTGAAGGGGCGGAACTTACAGGCAGTCGACAACTTTACCTCTCTGGGTAGTACACTCTCGCGAATGGTGAACATTGACGCTGAGGTCAACAACAGGATTGCCAAGGCCAGCGCTGCCTTTGGGCGACTCCTTGGGAATGTTTGGGAGCGGAGAGGACTCAGCCTTACCACCAAGCTGAAGGTCTACCGTGCAGTGGTGCTCACCACTCTTCTCTATGCCAGTGAGACCTGGACTGTCTACAGCAGACATGCCAAATAGATCAACCACTTTCACTTGAACTGCCTACGTAGACTCCTTCACATCAGGTGGCAGGACAAAATTCCCGACACAGAGGTCTTGGAACGGGCCGGAATTCCCACCGTCCACACCCTCCTACGGAAAGCCCAAGCCAGATGGGCAGGCCATGTCGTCAGAATGCCCGAGAGTCGACTGCCAAAACAGCTTCTCTATGGAGAACTGTGTCAGGGCAAGTGGTCACTAGGAGGACAGAAGAAACGGTTTAAGGACTGCCTCAAAGTGTTCCTCAAGGACTTGAACATCAACCTCAGCACTTGGGAGTCTCTTGCTCTGGACCGTCCAACCTGGCGTAGCAAGCTCACCACAGGAGCCCGTGCAGCTGAGAACAGACGCACTGCAGAGGTCCAGAGGAAACGCACCGCGCGCAAGGCCCGGGCTAGCTCCACTTCCACTGCAGCACCCATCCACTTGTGTCCTACGTGTGGACGTGTCTTCCGGGCCCGGATTGGCCTCACCAGTCACTTCAGGACCCACCGTCACCAATCCTCCAACTGATAGTGAAGTCATTGTCATCTTCCAACCCGAAGGACGAACAACAACAACACAGCACATTGTGTCACTCCATCAGTGCTACCCCCACATTGTGTCACTCCATCAGTACTACTGCGCAGTGTGTCACTTCATCAATACAACTCCAAAATGTGTCACGCCATCTGTACCAACCCACAGTGTGTTAATCCACCATTACTACCATACATTGTGTCACTCCATCTGTTCCACTGCACAGTGTGTCACTCCATCAGTAATGTCCCACAGCGTGTCACGTCGTCACTAAAACCCACAGTATGCCATTACATCATTACAAACACACATGTTCACACCCTCAAACACAGTCAAACACGCACACACACATACCCGCGCACGAAGACACACACAATCTCTCAAATGCAATCACAAACAATCAAATATACTCTCACACATTCTCACATACATTCACACGTACACATGCGCTCACACTAACAGATATTCACACGCACTAGCACGAAGAGACACGCACTCATTCGCACGTACTTACAAACGAACACATTCTCTGACAACACCATCATATACCCTCCCACACACGCACACACACACACACAGACACACACACACACACACACACAAACACACACACACACACACACACACACTATCAAAGAATGACATACTCAAACACTCTGACAAACTAACATTCCACATATTCTCACATTCTCACAAACAGCCACACACACGCACAGACGCAAACGTTGTCCTTCACAACCCCACATGCACTCTCCCACTCAGAGACACAGATACATTCAATCGCACTTGCATCCACACTTACTAATGCTCACACACTCACACGCACACTCACGCACTCGCACAGACACACACACACACACACACACACAAATATAGGCACTCTTACATACTCTACCGCTCTCTCACACGCAGACCCGCATGCACACGTGCACATTTTGGGATTGAGTGTATCTTTGGATGTTCGCGGCGAGCAGCGCAGCGCAACGTGGTCGGGGTGTTCCCGGTGACCGGGGCCAAGCCCTTCAGTCGGCCCGGTCGGCCCGGCTCACCCACCGCGGATGGCGATGGGAGCCGCGCCTCGGGAGCGAGGTGGGAGCCGCGAGGAACCGCAGAGACCGTCGGAGAGCGAGGAACGGGCCGAGAACGAAGGGGCGACCCGCGGTGCGGCGGCAGGCAGGAGATAGAATTATCCGGCCAACGTTTGTAGCTTTGCCGGCGTCAAAATGTGGCGACACTTTTGTACCGCCTAGGTGAGGTCTGCTGCATGATGTTACCGGGTTGTCTGCAAAACTAAGCATTTCACTCTACCTGGGTACGTGATAATAAGGTATCACTGAATCATTGAAATTCCTGCAACCGCATACACTAACGCATACGCACACACACCGACTCATTTGCAGTCTCACACATTCACATTCGCACACACGTGCTAACACACTCTTGCACGGACTCGCACACTCACACTGTCACACACAATCAATATCCAATGCGAGTCAGGCTGCACCTCTGGAGAAATCTAGTTGAGTGTGTCAGTTCAGTGCAGTTTATGGTCACGTGTACCGAGGTACCGTGAAAAGATTTTGTTGCGTGCTACCCAGTCAGTGGAAACAAAATACATTATTACAGTCGAGCCATTTACAGAGTATAGATACATGATAAGGGGATAACGTTCAGTGCAAGGTAAAGCCTGCAAAATCCGATCGAGGATCGTCCGAGGGTCAACAAAGATGTAGATAGTAGTTAAGCACTGCTTTCTGTTTGTGGTTGGATGATTCCGTTGCCTGATAACAGCTGGGAAGACGCTGTCCCTGAAACTGGAGGTGTGCATTTTCACACTTCTATACACTTTGCCTGATGGGACAGAGGAGAATCAGTAGTGGCAAGGGTGCGACTAGTACTTGATTATGCTGCTGGCCTTGACGAGGCAGCGTGGTTTATAAATTGAGTCAATATATGGGAGGTTGCTTTGTGTGATGATTTGGACAATTCGCAGCAATTTCTTGCGTTGTTGTATGGAGCTGTTCGCAAACCAAGCTGTGATGCATCTTGATAAAATCCTTTCTATGGTGCATCTGTCGAAGTTGGTGAGAGTTGTAGAGGGCACGCCGAACTAGCTAAGCCTGCCAAGGACATGGATGGGTGAAGTTCGGTTCGAGACCCTTCTTCAGACTGATTCTGGTGGGAAGGTTGAGAAGGCTGGAACAGCAGGACAAAGCGAGTTGAATAATGAGTGGGTGAATACTGTTTTCATAGTTTGGTGGTTGAGACCAGAGATTAAAAGATAAAAGTTGGGAGATAAGGATTGAGCAGGTTGGAATTATAAAGAGAGAGGAGGGAATATCGGTTGAAGGTGAGGTGGAGGTGGATGAACAGGTGCGAGTCCGCGTGAAGCAAGAGATAGAGCGAGGGAAAAGCGGGGAGTTGCACGTTAGTTACCTGACATTTGCTAATGTTCATACCATTAGGTTGCAAGGTTCCCAAGCGGACTAGGAAGTGGCGTTCTTTCTGTTTTAATGTAACCTCTCTGGCGCTGGTGGAGGCCCAGGACAGAAAGGTCAGTGTGCGAGGGGGGTTTCAATGGCTAGCAACGAGGAGATCCGGCAAGCCTTAGCACAACGAGGGTAAGTGTTGGACAAAAAACGGTCGCCGAGTCTCCATTTCACCACGCCGATGTAAAGGAGGCCATATCTGGAACACCACATGCAGTAGATGAGATTAGAGGAGGTGCAGGTGAACATCTGTCTCATCTGGAAGGGCTGCTCGAGCGTGAGGGAAGGGGTATAAGGACAGCTGTTACATCCCATGGTGGCTAACCGTTTTAACTGCACTTGCCAAGAAAGGCGCTGGAAAGAGAAGTGATGGCAAGTGATGGAGAGGTAGGGAAATGGATAGAGAAATAGGTCGTACAAAGATAAAAGGGAGAGATAGAGGAGAAGATGAAAGAAGAGGTGGAGGGGGAATGAACTATCATAGGGAGAGTGGGAAAATGAGGAGAGAGGGGAGTTCAGAGCGAGTGGGTTGGCAAAAGGGGGAGAGGGAAGCATCAGAGAGATACAGGGAGAAGGAGGGAGGGGTGAAGTAAGAGTGGGAGAGGGAGGGGAGAGAGGTTGGCAGAGAGCGGGCGGCACAGAGAGGGAGAATAGAGAGTGTGGGGGAGAGAGTAACAGTTCAGAGCGAGAATAGCAGTAAAGATGGAGAGAGAGATAGAGAGGAGGGAGAGATGTTGCATCACTCGCCGTTTGTTCTACTTTTAGGACAATTCTGAGGCGGCAATGGTTCTGTTCACTGAGTGTCGTGAGTCTTTGGGTCGTTCCTCCTCAGAGGTGATGAAGGTAGAGAATGTTGTTGTCCCAAGACAAAGCTAGATCCATTCCAGGCAAGCAAGGACTAAATGCTTACTAGGGGTCGCCGGGAGTGTGGGGCTGAGGTTACAATCAGTTCAGCCGCGATCACATTGAGTGTTAAAACAGAGTGGAGGGCCATTTTAGTCTGAGGTGATCTGTTGAACTAATTCATCACGCTGTGGACAAAGGTTGTCCAGTCCACCTTCAAACTGGGCACCAGAAGCCTTGAGACGGTCGCTTGAATTTGGGATTGCCTTCCTGAGCGAAGGAAATCAGATAAACAACATGTGGTGGAGAGTTGGATCCGATGGAGTTTGAAGCAATATCCCCTTTGCTGGAACAATGCCGCTCCCAATTTCCATCCCTCAGTATCGCCACAATTCCCAGTCTTTGGAGTTTCTCAATCAATTCCCTGAATAAACCACGACCTGTCTCAGCAGGGATTTCACTTGGCTGATGTCATCTGTTTGCGAATCATTTGAAAAGCTCTATTTTTTAACTCTGTTGAAACTTTGCTGTCCCGGTGGAGACGGAAAATGGTATAAAATCTCCGGGAATGTTCTGCCCCCGGCATTTCATTCCGAGAGATTACCGGTCGCTCACGAGGACACGTCGCTGGGCAGAGAAAATGGGCCACCATTATTGGGAATATATGGACGTGCACAAAATCTTGTACGTGATCATTGCTGCCGTTGGAGTCCCTGGTAAGTGAGCAGAACAATTCAAGTTTTATAACTCCGTCTGTATACCGGTGTTGACCTGATTCTGATTATGTTACAATATTCCCAACTGATGATCGTTGTGCAAGAATATGTGGAGTATATCTATCCTCTCAGAGAAATATCTTTGAATTGACGCTGTGATTTTTCTCATTTTCAGATAGCCGAAGCTAACACTCTTGTTCTCCCACTGCCGGGACCCACTATAATGTTTTTATTTCCTTCAGTGGGACCTTGCCCAGAGTTGTCCCAGTGCTCGGGACAGGCAGCTCTCCGGGACGGTGTGACTGGGAATGGGTTTATATTGTGAAGTTCACTGTGTCTGAGTTATTGATCAGAGTGAACACCCGCTCCTGTGGACACGTCTTACTGTGGAGTCTGTCACAATCGGATTCCACCCGCCTGTTGGTCAATAATTGGATCGATCTCCTGAACCGGTGGCCGCGGATCTACCGGCGTGTGTTGTTACCGAACTGAACTCACTGTGGAATGAATCCATTAACGGAGCCGCTCTGCTGCCCGATCCTAAGTTGTCCCTGCCTTCCCTCTGGAACCCTCCTCGTCCCCATCAGATGCCGAGTTTCCAGAGCCCTGGTTAAACGCGGCCGGTCACGGTTAAGTCTGTGAAACCGGCCCCATCAGAGACTGTGAGCAGGGTTAACTATAGAAAGGACCATTTCGCCTATTGTAGCGGGCGGCTGCTCGTTTCCTCCCCGTCCTTTACCCCGCCCGTCGCCTTATCTCCTCTCCCCTGAAGCGGGCAGGTCGGGCACAGTCGGAGCCTGGTCTGACATTGTTAAACCTGCAGCCGCACACCGACTCCAACACTCCTGATCTTCAGCTGAAAGTGGAGCCGGTGTCCAGCTCCGGAGACCGTGTTCAGTAATGCCCAGTGTCCGTCCCTTCTCTTTCCGCAGTGAATTTAGTGGCGATTGTGATCCTGTCCAGGGGAAAGTGTGGCCTCTCCACCTGCACCACTCGCTACCTGGTGGCCATGGCAGCGGCCGATCTACTCACCCTGATCACCGAGGTCATTTTGTATCAGATCCGATACCATTACTTTTATTGGAGTTTCGTGTCCATCACCCCTGTGTGCAATGTTATTTTTGTACTGAGGACTGCAGCTACAGACTGTTCTGTCTGGTTCACCGTCACTTTCACCTTTGATCGCTTTGTCGCCATTTGTTGCCAGAAGCTGAAAACTAAATATTGCACCGGGAAAACCGCGGCTGCGGTTCTCGCAACAGACGGCGTTCTGCTGTGTCTGAAAAACGTTCCCCGCTACTTCACACTGGAACCCAGGACAACCATCGACAATGTCCCGTGGGGCTGTGCCTTGGTGGACATTTATTTCACTGACCCGGGGTGGGTGGCATTTGACTGGATCGTCACGGTTTTAACTCCGTTCCTCCCTTTCGCTGTGATCCTGCTGCTCAACGCTCTGACAGTCCGGCACATTTTAGTGGCCATTCGGGTACGTCAGAGGCTGAGGGGTCAGAGCAAGGGGGAGAAGCGCAGTGACCCGGAGATGGAGAGCAGGAGGAGGTCTGTGGTTTTACTCTTCACCATCTCCGGCAGCTTCATCCTCCTGTGGCTGACGCTGGTTGTAAACTTCGTCTATTATCAGATCACAGGGATTGGAAATGATATGAATGATTCTCAATGGATCTTTAACGACGTCGGGTATTTGCTGAGGAATCTCAGCTGCTGCACCAACACATTTATTTACGCGGCGACCCAGTCCAATTTCAGGGAGCAGGTGAAGATCGCGGTGATATATCCGTTCACCTCAGCGCTGCGGCTCATTAATAAACCCGCGCCCTGAGCGCATCCCAGAGGGCGGCCGCAGTCTCTCCGCTCCGGGCTCCGGCTCCTCACATTCACCGCCGCATCTTCCAGCTGTCAGTCCCGGGCGGATAAGGCCTTCGCCGGCCCCGCTCCGGGACCCCCAGCCCCCTCACATTCACCCAATCGCCCCGTCTCCCCCCGCTCTCTCTCTCTCTCTCTCTCTCTCTCTCTCTCTCTCTCTCTCTCTCTCTCTCTCTCTCTCTCTTCTCTCTCTCTCTCTCTCTCTCTCTCTCTCTCTCTCTCTCTCTCTCTCTCTCTCTCTCTCTCTCTCTCTCTCTCTCTCTCTCTCTCTCTCTCTCTCTCTCTCTCTCTCTCTCTCTCTCTCTCTCTCTCTCTCTCTCTCTCTCTCTCTCTCTCTCTCTCTCTCTCTCTCTCTCTCTCTCTCTCTCTCTCTCTCTCTCTCTCTCTCTCTCTCTCTCTCTCTCTCTCTCTCTCTCTCTCCCTCTCCCTCTCCCTCTCCTCTCCCTCTCCCTCTCCCTCTCCCTCTCCCTCTCCCTCTCCCTCTCCCTCTCCCTCTCCCTCTCCCTCTCCCTCTCCCTCTCCCTCTCCCTCTCCCTCTCCCTCTCCTCTCCCTCTCCCTCTCCTCTCCCTCTCCCTCTCCCTCTCCCTCTCCTCTCCCTCTCCCCTCTCCCTCTCCCTCTCCCTCTCCCTCTCCTCTCCCTCTCCCTCTCCCTCTCCCTCTCCCTCTCCCTCTCCTCTCCTCTCCCTCTATCCTTGTAATCATTCAAAGCATTGGGTGCAGAAGCTAGGAGGTCTTGCAGCAGTTATATAAGGCTTTAGTTCAAGCCGAATTTATGGAATTGTGTTCAGTTTGGTCACCATGTTAACGGAAAGATGTCAAGTTGAAAGGGCACAGAGAAGCTTTACGGTGATGTAGCCAGGACTCGAGACCTGGGCTATAGAGAGAGGTTGAGCAGTATGGGACTATTTTTGCACGCAATAGAATGAGGGGGATCTTATAGAGGTTTATAAAGTTATGAGGGGAAAATATCGGGGAGACGCACACAGTCTCTTGCACAGAGTGGGGGAATCGAGAACAAGAAGTTTTAGGTGAAGGGGAAAGAATAAATAGGAATCTGAGGGTAATGTTTTCACACAACGGGTGATGAGTGTATGGGACGAGCTGCCTGATGAGGTAGTTGAGGCAGGGACTATTCAATGTTTAAGTAACAATTGGGCAGCTACTGCGCATGGACAGAACAGGTTCAGAGGGACATGGGCCTTTAAAATAGATTGCCCTAGAATGCAGGCAGGTGGGACCAGTGTAGGTGGAAATGTTGGTCGCTGTGGCCTGTTTCTTCATTGGGCTGTTTCTGCATTGTATGACTCTATGACTCTAAACCTCCAACGCATGTGACACCTGCCTTCATGCTCTCTTGCCCCCTTGGCACTGCCCGCATGCCATGTCGCTGCCTCAAGCTTGGCAGCAAGCAAGGGAGCCTGCAAAGGAACTGGCTGAACATTGTGTTTTCTTCCTATTTGAGATAATCATCTGAGAACAGTATGTCCCTTATTTCTTTTGCCACCTTCAAATATTCCATCGGGACTCATGAACTGTTGCCGATGGGATCTGCTGCAGTGTTTCAATTTGTGAGGGGCTGTTACTTCATAATAATAATAATAATAATTCATTTATTTTATATAGCGCCTTATCGGGTGCTCAAAGCGCTTTACAAAAACAATTAACATAAAAACAAACAGACAAACTATCCTGACGGAAAAGCGGCGAATAAACAACGCCAGCGTCCTCTCACGTCAGGGTCCGGCAGTAGACAACAAAAAGCACAGGACACACAGATACAATTTTTACACAAACAGCCATCACAGTGATTGCTCTCGGCATACCCTCACTGTGATGGAAGGCAAAGTCTTATCTCCTCCTCATTCTTCTCCCGTGGTGCCACGAGGTGATCGAGGCTCCCAACTTTTTGAAGCCCCCACTGGGCGATGGAATGTCCCAGGGCCGAGCAGAGCAGGCCGATGAAAGTCCTGAGCCCCCACCGGGCGATGGAAAGTCCCAGGGCCGAGCCGAGCAGGCCGATGAAAGTCCTGAGCCCCCACCGGGCGATGGAAAGTGCTGCGGCCGAGCCATGCAGGGTGATGAAGGGCCTGCGAGCGGGTCGATCGTACCTCGCGCTTCGGGGCGGTCGAAGCTGCTACGGCTGGAGCTCCCAAAAACCGGTCGCCAGCCAGGGACCTGCGAACTCCCGATGTTGCGGTCTGTAGGGCCCACGGCCGAAGCCTCCGAGATGGTAAGTCCAGGCCCTGCGACCGGAGTCTTCAAGGTCGATCCCAGCCGGAGGCCGCCGACTCCACGATGTTAGGCCGTAGCGCGAACGGAGATACGACACGGTAAAGGTCGCATCTCCGTTGAGGAAGAGATTAGAAAAAAAGGTTTCCCCCAACCCCCCCCCCCCCCAACCACCCCCCTACATACACAGAGTTAAAAATAGAACAAAACGTACATTAAAAAAACAAAAAAAAGACAGAGAGACTGCCGGTGAGCCGCAGCTGCAGAACTTCAGAACTTCAGAACTTCAGCATTTTAAAATAGATTGCTCGAGAAAGCATTATATCGGTGCACCACAGCTTGGTTTGGCAACAGCTCCATTCACGACCGTAAGAAATTGCAAAGAATTGTGGACGCAGCCCAGACTATCACATGAACCAACCTCCGTTCCATTGACTCCATTTACACCTCACGCCGCTTCAGCAAGACCACCAGTATAATCAAGGACCAGTCTCACTCTGGCCACTCCATCTTCTCCCTCCCACCGGGCGAAAGTTAAAGTGTAGGAAGAAAATGCAGATTCTGGTTTGCACCACAGATAGACGCAAAAAGGGTAACTTCGCGGTACAGGCAGCATCTCCGGATAGAAGACTGAAGAAGAGTTTCCACCCTAACCGTCACCTATTCCTTCTCTTCAGAGATGCTGCCTGTTCCACTGAGTTACTCCGGCATTTTGTGTCTATCTTCGGGACAAAGGTTAATAAAGTGTGAAACCGCACACCTTCAAGTGGAAAAAAGGGTTCTGACTCTGCACCATATCTGCGCCTTTCATGATTTTGAATACTTCTATCAGGTCTTCCCTCAATCTCCAGTCTTCCTTAAAAAATAATCCAAGTTTGCCCAAACTCTCCTTGTGGCTCATACCCTCTAATCCCGGAATTTTCTAAGTGTATTTATGCATATGGAAAATCAACAAGAAAGGTTACCCAAAACCGACACAGAATGCTGGAGTAACGCAGCGGGAAAGGAAGAACCTCTGGATAGAAAGAATGGTTGACGTTTAGGGTCGAGACCGTTCTTCAGGCTGAGCTTCGTCGGAAGAAGGATCTGAACTCGATCCTGGGGGGTGGTGGAGTTTGGGAGGAGCAGAGAGTGGGGGTGGGAGGGAAAGTGGGACTGGGGAGGAGGACAGCTGGGGGGAAGGGGAATGGTGGTGAGGGGAGGAGAAAGTGGGGCTGGGAGAGAGTGAAGGAGGGAGGGACGGGGGGAAGGTGGGCGGGGGGAAGGTGACAGTGAGAGTGAAAGGAGGGGGAGGGTGGGGGGAGGAGAGAGGGGTTGTGTGGGGAAGGGAGTTGGTGGTGGGAGGTAGGGGGAAAGGGCGACTGTGGGGGTCAGGAGAGAGTGGGGGTGGGGAAGAGGGGGAGGGGGTGGGAGGGAGGGGGACAGTGAGAATGCGGGTGGGGAGAGCGGGTGGAGGGTAGGGGTGGGAGGGGGATGAGGGTGGGGGGAGACAGTGGGGGAGGCGGGGTGGGTGAGAAGGGGTGGAGGAGCTACGGGGTGGGGAGAGTGAGATTGGGGCTGGGGAGGGAGAGTGGGGTTGGGGGAGGAGAGAATATGCGGGGTGGGGGGAGGATAGAGTGGGGGAACGGGGGGTGGGGGAGGAGAGAGTGGGGGAAACGGGGGTGGGGAGGAGAGAGTGGGAGAAAGGTGGGCTGGGGAGAGTGAGAGTGGGGCTGAGGGAGAGTGGGACTGGGGAGGAGGGGAGGGTGGGTTGGGGAGGAGGGGTGGTGGTGGGGGAGAAGGGTGGTGGTGGGGGAGAAGGGTGGTGGGGAGAGTGCGAGTGGGGGTGGGAGGGAGAGTGGGACTGCGGAGGAGGGAAGAGTGGGAATGGGGAGGATGGGTGGTGGTGAGGGAGAAGGGGCGGTGGGGTCAGGGAAGATGGGAGAGTGGGGGGTGAGGGGATAAGGGTGATTGAGTAGGGGGTTGAGGGTGCTACACAAATACAGGAGAGGCTTTGGGTCCAGGGCTCCTCGGTCACACCCTCTTCCCTTCCCTGTACCGCCTTTAATTGCGCTCCCCCTACCCTGGAGGAGCACGGTACCACAGTGAAGGAGAAATTTGATGGCCGCTGGCAGGACGGTGTCAGTGTCTCCCCCACCCCATTCCTCCCCTCCTCACCCACCTCTCCCCTCCCACCCCTCCCCTCCCCTCCCTCCCCACCCCCTCCCCCCCACCCCCACCCCCCTCCTCTCGCCCCCATTGAGATTCTTTTTTTATTTTGAACAGACACTTTATTTTAAAGGGAAAAACGCGATTTCCGCAAGTTAAAATGGAAACCCTATGAAGAACTTGGTCTAGTATATAATATATTCCTTTATTCGTCCCACACCGGGGAAGTAAAGTTCAGTTTAGTTTATTGAGTTGAGCCCAATGAGTCCACGCCGACCAGCGATTCTCGCACACTCACACTACCCTACACAAACATTGAACAAGGGTCAGTCTCACCCCATTGTCATAACCATATTCATAATCATATTAGTACTTTATTAGCCAGGTAGGTTTTGCAACCAACGAGGAATTTGATTTGCCATACAGTAATACAAATAAAGAGCAACAAGACAACAGAATTAACTTTTAAAATTAACATCTACACAGCGACCCCACCCCTCCCTCCATTCCTCACTGTGATTGAAGGCAAAAACAGTTTAAGATTCTACCCTTGTTTGTTTTCACGCACTCGGGGCACTAGAACCTTCTGTTGTCGGGGCGATCTTGGCTCCCGCAGCAGACGGTCGAGATCTCCGTATCGGGGAATGAAGCTCCCGCATCGCGGTGGGCGGGGGGGGGGGGGGGGGGGGGGGGTGGGCGGTCGTACCCTCTGTCGGGGCTAGTTGAACGTCGTGTGGCTTGGAGCTTCCCGACATCAGTCTCTACCTGAGACTGCAAGCTCCTCGATGTTGAAATCCGCAGGCCGTGGCTGAAGCGTCGATCCCAGGCAACGGATCGCAGGCTCCGATGGTAAGTCCACGGCCCCGCGGTGGGGCTCAGAGTCAGTCTCGAGCAAGGCCGCCAGCTCCACGATGTTAGGCCGCAGAGCGACCGGAGACACGATCCGGGAAACAATCGCATCTCCAGCAAGGTGCCAATAGACAATAGACAATAGACAATAGGTGCAGGAGAAGGCCATTCAGCCCTTCGAGCCAGCACCGCCATTCAATGCGATCATGGCTGATCACTCTCAATCAGTACCCCGTTCCTGCCTTCTCTCCATACCCCCTCACTCCGCTATCCTTAAGAGCTCTATCCAGCTCTCTCTTGAAAGCATCCGACGAAATGGCCTCCACTGCCTTCTGAGGCAGAGAATTCCACACCTTCACCACTCTCTGACTGAAAAAGTTCTTCCTCATCTCCGTTCTAAATGGCCTACCCCTTATTCTTAAACTGTGGCCCCTTGTTCTGGACTCCCCCAACATTGGGAACATGTTTCCTGCCTCTAATGTGTCCAATCCCCTAATTATATTATATGTTTCAATAAGATCCCCCCTCATCCTTCTAAATTCCAGTGTATATAAGCCTAATTGCTCCAGCCTTTCAACATACGACAGTCCCGCCATTCCGGGAATCATCCGGGAGAGATTGATAAAATGTTTCCCCCTCCCCCCTCCCCCAGCCGCACATAAAACATACCAGAGAACATTAACACATGTTAAAACACACTAAAAAATAAAATAAAAAAGACGAAAAGACAGACAGACTGTTGGCAAGGCTGCCTTCGCTGACGCCGTATTCTCACCGTATGTCAATTGTCTTTATTAAGGTTTCATTTAGAGATACATCGTGGAAATAGGTCCTTCGGCCCACTGAGTTCGCGTCGACCAGCGATCACCCCGTACACTATCCTACACCTATAAATTATCCTACCTATTGTGTAAACCTATCCAACTGCTGCTGCTCCACCGTGCCACAGAAGCTACTTTCTACATTTTACAGGAATAAATAACAGCCTTGTCTTGGTTCCGTTCAACTACACTCCTTTGCAACCATCTGATTTCAATATCCGCCTGAGAAAATATCCCAAACAGTAGCTGGTGGAACAGGTCACGGACTGGAAAGGTCACCTTATCTGATAAACGGCAATTGCCAAGTCCTTGATGAAGTAAATGATAAAATGTTGAACAATGCATGACGGCAAAGCGTTTCCCAGAGGTTGAAGCGTTCAGGCTCACAGTATCGGAAGGGGAGCAGGAGGAGCAGTCCATGTATTCAAAGACCTGACCCACCCACCCGAGTCCTTCTTTCTTTCAATGCTCCCATTGCGAGAATGGTACAGAGTTTGGAAAGACGCACCACCAGACTCAAGAACAGCTTCCTTTCCTCTGCTACCAGGTTTCTAATCGATCCGTCTATAATCCAGGGCACTGTCCGGCTCATCTCTATCACATTCAGGACATTGGTCTTTGTCTTTGGTTCTTTCATAAGCTAGATACAGTCCGATGCATCTTTACTCCGTTTTGAATATTGTACCCTGTTTATGGAACTGATGTGCTACATGCTAACTGCTTGATTAGTGAATTAATTGATTTGGACGCGTGTCAGGGGTTATAGAGGGAATGATAGATGAATCTTGATTGAATAGCAGATTAGATTCGATGGGTCGTATGGCCTGATTCTGCTCATATAACGTATGAATTTATGAGCTATTTTCTGCACTCTATATTTTCGCTCTAGTTTGACGATTGTATTTGTGTATGAAATAACTGATCTGTTTGGTTAGCATGCAAAAAAATACTTTTCGCTGTACCTTTCTACAAGTGACACCAATAAACCTAATACTTAACAAATCATAATTTTTCAGGAAACCGGAGGACCAGTAGGAAATCCACACAGGTCACAGGGAGAGCGTGCAAACTCCACACACACAGACACACGCAGCACCCGAGGTCACGATCGAACCCAGGTCTTTGTCGCTGTAAGGCAGCGGCTCTACCAGCTGCTTTACTGTACCGTCCATAAAGATATGGAACGGTTCTCTAATTTGTGCGTCATCCTTGCGTAGGGGCCACGTTAATCTTGTCTGCATTGTTCCAAATTTAGTAGATGTGCTAGCAAAGTGAGCAATTAGCCTTTCGAGTGACAGTGTTGAAGACAGAGCAGGAACCGGTGTGTTTTTTAAGAGATAGGCGTGGAAACGTCTGTACGGAGTTTGTACGTTCTCCCCGTGACCTGCGTGGGTTTTCTCCGAGATCTTCGGTTTCTTCCCACACTCCAAAGACGTGCAGGTTTGTAGGTTAATTGACTGGTTAAATGTAAAAATTGTCCCTATTGTGTGTAGGATGGTGTTAATGTGCGTGGATCGCTGGGCGGCGCGGACTCGGTGGGACGAAGGGCCTGTTTCTGCGCTGTATCTCAAAAGAAAAAGGAAAAAAAAGTAACAGCCCGTTTGGCCCATCTAGTCCTGGCCGACCAGCGATCCCTGTCCACAATCGTACAAAACTTACAATTTCACCGAAACCAATTACTCTACAAATCTTTGAACTTGTGCGAGGAAACCGGAGAAAACCCATGCAGGTCACAGGGAGTCCAGGAAGAAACTGTCTATACTCGTGTATCTACAGTCTATACTGTCTAGACTCGTCTCTACACATTTTAACCAAGGCCACTGCTTATAGTTTCCTTTATCATCGTTACTTTTTTTGCATATTTTTAATTCATTTGTTCTCTATTTCTCTACATCACCGTCTATACCTCTCGTTTCCCTTCCCCCTAACTCTCAGTCCGAAGAAGGATCTCGACTCGAAATGTCAGCTATTCATTTTCTCCGGAGATGGTGTCTGACCCGTTGAATTACTCCAGCTGCTTGCGACTATCTTCGGTCACAGGGAGAATGCACACAATCTGGACAGACAGCATCCACAGTCTGGATCGAACCAAGTAGACTCAAAATGCTGGAGTAACTCCGCGGGGCAGGCAACATCTCTGGAGAGAAAGAATGAGTGGTGTTTCGGGTCAAGACCCTTCTTCAGACTGAGAGGCAGGGGAGGGGGGAGACTAGAGATATGGAAGGGTGGGGTATGAAAACTAAAATGAGAGGGGATCTTATCGAAACGTATAAGATTATTAAGGGTATAAGAAAATAACTGCAGATGCTGGTACAAATCGATTTATTCACAAAATGCTGGAGTAACTCAGCAGGTCAGGCAGCATCTCGGGAGAGAAGGAATGGGTGACGTTTCGTGTCGAGACCCTTCTTCAGACTGATGTCAGGGGGGCGGGACAAAGGAAGGATATAGGTGGAGACAGGAAGATAGAGGTAGATCTGGGAAGGGGGAGGGAAAGGGAGGGACAGAGGGACTATTTAAAGTTGGAGAAGTCGACATTCATACCACTGGGCTGCAAACTGCCCAGGCGAAATATGAGGTGCTGTTCCTCCAATTACCGGTGGGCCTCACTATGGCACTGGAGGAGGCCCATGACAGAAAGGTCAGACTGGGAATGGGAGGGGCAGTTGAAGTGCTCGGCCACCGGGAGATCAGTTTTGTTAATGCGGACCGAGCGCAGGTGTTCAGCGAAGCGGGGTTGGACACGTTAGAGGCAGGAAACATGTTCCCAATATTGGGGCAGTCCCGAACCAGGGGCCACAGTTTAAGAATAAGGGGTAGGCCATTTAGAATGGAGATGAGGAAAAACTTTTTCAGTCAGAGAGTTGTGAATCTGTGGAATTCTCTGCCTCAGAAGACAGTGGAGGCCAATTCTCTGAATGCATTCAAGAGAGAGCTAGATAGAGCTCTTAAGGATGGCGGAGTCATGGGGTATGGGGAGAAAGCAGGAACGGGGTACCGTTTGAGAATGATCAGCCATGATCACATTGAATGGCGGTGCTGGCTCGAAGGGCCGAATGGCCTCCTCCTGCACCTATTGTCTATTGTCTAAAACGATCTATCAAAGCAGATGATGCCAGTTATCTGGCGCTGTAAGGCATCAACTCTCCCGCTGCGTGACTGTGTCACCAAGGTGTACTACAGCTTGAATTATGTGTTCCTGTTATCTAGAAGGCCCAGAACAAAGTGGAGAGTTGGTGAGATCGTATCTGCTGCTGATGTGGGCCAACTGAAGCAGATCCAGGTCACTTCTGGGGGAAGAGATGACTCACATCATAACCAACCTGCTGAAGCGTTTTATTAAGTGCTACCAGGCAATAATTATTGAGGCAGGTATTGATGCTCTAAGTGTGGTTTAGTTTAGAAATACGGTATGGACACAGGCCCTTCGGTCCACCAACTCCACACTAACCATCGATCACCCCTTCACACTGTTTCTACGTAACCCACTTTTGCAT